>NC_056726.1:1625289987-1625304987 GCF_019279795.1 Protopterus annectens
AGTGGAGGTTGATGTTACCCACACAATGGCTGAGGAGTGTGCAGGTAAGGCCACAGGGCACATCAGTAGACCACTGTTGCGTATCCATCTGCAATCTGCATCTGTAGAGTTTAATCATGCATATGTGAGATGAAATATATATAGGCTGTTGCCGCATTGTAGTAATAAACAGATGCGCAAAATCTGTAGTATTGTGGGTTTGCACTGTTGATGTACTGTAGTGCTGCAGCCACCCTGTACCAATGCCACAGGTGTGGCTTCTGACATCACATCTCTTACACAATTATGTAGGTCCCTCTGGTATACCTCTGGGGAAGCAGCCTGTAGCTGGTGAGTATAGTGTTTGTTCAGGTTTGCCAATACACCAGTCATGTTATGGCCATGGTATACTCCATGCACACATTTAACACACCTACCCATAATGCATGCTGTACATGTTCATGTATTCTTGCAGTTAACTGCACTGCATCACAGTGGTCACCATGGTGGCATATCTGAATGGTATGTAAGTGGCCTGCAATATAACTAACAACCTGTCATTGCAATATATGTTCACATAGATGAACATAATGGTGGGTCAAATGGCCTACAGTAGAGACATGTCTGAAACATCACTCTTATACAGTGCTACAACAGTGTATATACCACTATTACAGTGTCAGCTGTTACAGATCTACAGTACGGCATATCACAATACTGCACTCCACAACTCTTACAACCAGCATTGTGGTCCTAATATGAGCAATGAATGTGTAATATGGAATCCTATGTTAGGACAGTAAATATGGGGAATACATACCTTCACAAACACTGGAAGCATATGTGTGCATACACTCCAGATAGCATATTGTGGAAGCAGCTTTTGAGGTACTGACAGCATGCATTCTTCATGAGTTTGGACATTCCAGCAAGTACAGGTCCTCAATGTCACACCAAAAAAAGGTCTGCTGTCCAAGACGTTTGGCCATGAAATGTGCCCACTTACCTGCAACAGAGGCAGCCGTGGCTTGCACACATCTTACAAGCCATGGAATGGATCCCATACCTAACAGGTAGCACCCAGGAGTCAGACATGTAGCCTTACCTCATCATTGCATATACCATGGCAAACAGTGCAGACAGTCATGTATGTGGCGAGGCTTTATGGGACAGGATTAATGTAAAAAATAAACAGATGGCCATCCAAGACAGATGACAACACATGTTGCAAACTGGTCGTGCTGGCTGCCTAGTAATACGCCACAACACTGAAGGAGTTGCAGGAATGTCTAGCAAGTCCTGGCTGTGCAGTACCTGTGTCAGCAATTGCCTGGACTCTACATTAGTGTGGCCTATGGGTTAGGGTACTCAGATGGGATAGTTGTGCTACAGGAAACATCAGCCAGGCCTCTCATATACATATGCGTAACAGCAAAAGTCCCCAAAAGCCATGCATTGCAATGTGTACTGGTGTACCAAGACCAAATTGGAAATCTGCAGACAGTATCAATTAAGATACATGTGCTGCACAACCAACACCTCACCCCACTTTAGGCCCACCATCCCCATCTGTACCTTGCCAGTGCCAGTGTACACCTTATGTTTGTCATTCATTAGCAGGGACTAGGCTGGTACACATGGTGTTCAGAGTTTGGGATACTAGAAAATGACACACGTGTAGGCCATAGTTGCCAAGCATCTGGAAAAAGGCTGAGGGTGAGGAGGGGGTGCCATCCTGAAATACAACAGTACACTGAAGCAGAGATCCAAAGCACACTAAGAATGGCTGTATCTGTACACAGTCAAGGTCATGAATTGTGGCAGACATAACCTTGCCTCTACAGCAACAGTGACAACACTGTGTGACCTCCAAGGGCTGTGCACATGAGTTGACGTTGCAATCATGCAGAGTTGGGGGACATTTGTAGGGCAGAGTGACCATATACTGGCAAATGCACATGACCCATGCTAGTATATCCTTTCCAGGAATAGTGACTGCTGTAGTACACATAACAGCAGGTGCAACAAACCATCATGGTAAGGGCATGCACACATATGCACCCACAAATTGTATGCATCTCAGTCAGCATCTGCACAACTAACACATTTGTTTGATACTGCATTTGATTGCACAGGTCATATGTCACATATCAGGTTCATGTAATGTTAACATATGCAGTAATGTGGTCCCATGGCATATCAGGGAAGAGGGTGCCATATCAATAAGGGTGTGTACACTCCCCATAACCATGGTAAGGTTTGAAGGTTGTCAGTGTGATTATATTTTATTGGCCATACATGCATCATTGCTGATGAGATCTGTAAATCAGACATCAGGCATTCACAAAAGACATCTGTCCACATATCATCCCAGGTATGTGTCAGACAAACACATAGGGACTGTGAGCAGCAGAGCAAACATAACTGACACACATATACACATTCAGCAATGGTGTGTACACCTGTGAGGTATGGTGCACAGTACATGCCAAGGTGCCAAACAGGTGCACAGCAATACTATGTACATGGGTGCAGTGTGCTCCGGGGGAAGGGGCATCATGTACTAACACAACCCATGCATCACAAAGATGTATAACGCTGCTAGCAGGGATTGACTGTAGCTGCACTGCATGCTGTTGAGTGCCATATGTCATGCATGTTGACCAATGGGTAATGAGAGGCCTGTGTGTATATCTTTCTGCAACCTCACCTGTAAGTGTGTGTGTGTGTGTGGGGGGGGGTTAATTTGTCTGTAAGTGCTATCTGGTGGAGTGGAGGGGGGTTGATGTACGTAGAATATGTGTGTGTATGTGTGTGTGTGTTTGTGTGTGTGTCCATGTATGCACATGTGTGAGTGTGGGGGTTTTCATACCTCTCAAGTTCCCTTAGAAATCGTGCAGTACATGGGCATGGATAGACACATTAGACACCAGGAATACATTACTGACGTAGTTTCAGGACAGCAGATAGTATAATAAAGTCTGCAGCATGAAAGATGCATTGGGAGGGAAAACTAGACACTAGGGACACTGTTTTCAGTGCAAGCAGCAGAAAGGTGAAATAATACCTACGTATGCAGCACTAAAGATGCATTGGGGAATTACTAGACAACACCAGAGAGTGTTTCCACATATTACTGTAGTCCACATAAAAAGTGTACAGGGCAACAGATCTTGCATCTACTGAACAATAGTTAAGTATGACACTTCTGTGCGGGACATTATTGAGTGACAGCAGTAGCCCATAACATATGGGGGCCATGCTCAAGATGTCTGGACAAAACCAGGGTGAACACTGGATGACATCAGGGAGTCTTTGAAAACATGACTCAAATCAAGTTAAAGAGTTAATGGAGTAACAGGTCATGTTTTGTGATCACTTTTCTGAGCAATTAGAAGAATGATATGTTAATGATTGGTATTATTGACTGTAATTATTCAAGACTGATGCAGGATGGGTAAATTAAGAGACAAAACTAGGGACGTTCTGTAAAGTTAGGGACAGGTAAGTAGTATGGTGGAATGTCAGGGTGTGTGTGCATGTGTGTGTGTGTGTGTGTGTGTGTGTGTGTATGTGCGCGCATGCGTGTGTGTGTGTGTGTGTGTGTGTGTGTGTGTGTGTGTGTGTGTGTGTGAGAGAGTGTGTGTACTGTTAAGCAATGGCATACAGGTCTTAAAGTGCATTTCTTGTTTTCCCCTCACAGGTGGCGAGATGGGTCAGGGTCCCTCCTGCAGGCAATCTGATGTTGGTGTCCATACAGACACTGAAAATGATGATAGGTATGTTGAGGCACAGGCAGGGTTGTCAGCGGCTCAAGTTGCACCATCTTTTGACATCCCACTGTTATTCACCCCATCCCCGCACACAGTCACAATGCCTATACATACCCCATCACTAGTGCCCATAGCTGAGGGACAGTTGGCAGTTGGTGGCATGGGACAGGACAGTGTGGTATCTATGGTACATGTATCTGGACACAGCAGCTATAGCCGGATGTCAAGAGGGTACCACATAGGCAGATGTACAGGGGTGCTCATTGGAGGGCTGCTGGTCATTGTGCCCCTGACAGATGTGCCACATCTGGTACCAACAGACACATGTTTCAGGCCATCATGGAGATGCAGGCATGTATGGAACAATACACCAGACAGGCTCTGAGGCTGCAGAGGGCTACTCATTCAGCTGTTACTGACAACATCTGTGATCTTGCAGTTTACCTTTACAAAGCCGAATCACAGTGGTGCGACTGCTCATATGAGCAAATCGTAACCACGAAAATGAAAAAGCGACAGTTTTAAATGTTCAAAAATCAGCAAATCGAAAAGCAGATTTGCTGATTTTAGAAAATGAATGTCGAAAAAAATCTAATGAAGTGTAAACAGGGGGCCAAGCCCCCCTGCACCTCACACAGTGTGGCAATGCCCCCATACCCCCTTACTTTAATATTCTAACTCAGAGATCACACTACAGTGGGGACAGGGACAATTTTCTGATCCCACTATAGTGCAATCTGCCCCACAATATCGAATGTGCATTGAGCGAATGTCACTGTGCATTCGCTAATTGCACATTCAAACCTTTTTTCTGTTCGGCGTTTGCAAACTTTGCAAACTGCCTTTCGGACAATTGTTGTTCGCCAATGTACAATACGCACACATGAAGGTTAACCAATCTTGCAGGTGCCCTCCATTATTTTTCAGAGGTCATGGATAGACAGTTGGGTGAGATGGTGGGAATCATCGACCATGGAATGTCCCTGCTGGAACATATGGTGGGAGTGGTGTGACTGCCACGTGGACATAGGCCAGCAGCACCAACAGCTGGAGATTAATGTGGACATGCCAGAATACAGAGCCACTCCTGTTGTGGCAGTACCAGCCCCAGCACTGCAGAGGAGGTGCTGTCCACACCACACCAAAGCAGGCCATGTGTACATGGCCCTGGCCAGTCCCAAGAGGGGCCTGAATCCAGGGGGCATATGTCATCATAAGGGGGCAGTACCATATCATGGTTTGTACCTGGTGGTGCCCATGGAACCACTGGCAGACACAGTTCGCATGTCCATGGCCAGAGATGATGAACTGCACACCCTGTCAGGTACGGTCTGCAGCTGTCCAACAAACCCATGTATAGGGAAGCCACATGGCAGACCTGTGTGCATGCATACACACACACAGTACCAACACAGCTAGTGCAAATCCATACCTACACACACCACATCACCACAGACAAATTAATAATTAAAATCCCTTCACACCTGGTGTCAAATGTATGGCTCAGCCTAGGTCTCTGGCAAACCAACAACACACCCTGTGCATATGATAATATCTGTGCCACATCCCTGTCATCCATAACATCAATGCATGGACAGGCTAATATGGTTCTGATGCTCAGGGTGACTGTACTACAGTGTACCAATGTAATTCTGTGTAACATGTTGTCAACACTAAAGTTTAATGCTTACATGTCAGGAAGTGTAGCTGTCCAGCCATGATGCATTATAGCTGCTATTAACACTGAGTGATTGTGGTCTCCATAATGTATTCAATTTGTGTTGTAGTTGTCCATCTGTCAGCAGGATGATGGTCTGCTGTTGTATCCTACAAGGGGTGTGACACTGTGGTGACACCTTGGTTGTGCCATATCCTGGGTACAGGTGAACACATGTCACAGGTCTGTATAACAGTTACTTAATGTGCCACTTGGTTGATAGGTCTGGGGGTGGTGTATACAGGTGAGTGCATGGTGGCTGATGTCAGCAGCCCTGCTACAGTTGGCAATGGTAAGTGTACTGGGTGGAACACACCTCATGCTTGTGTATAACATACACAGAGGTTTTGATGTTGATGCAATACACAGAGAATACTGTAAACATGGATGTATGCACCTGTGCAAGGAACCCATTGTAGCCTATGTAATTCCACCAAGACAGAATAGGCACAACAACACATTGGGAAATAAGCAGACCACTAGTTTAATGTAATTGACAATGGTACGGGCAGGGTATATGTCCCCTTCCCCAATGTAGTACAATCCTCAACTCGGTAAACATAGGTGTTCTGGTGTGGGTGGCACAGCCCTACCCTTTGGAGGGTGAGAGGTGCTGTAGAACCACAGATAGTGTGATAGACAACTACTTAACCTGTTAACATGAACTGTACAGTATTACAGCCAGCTAAATGGTGGGATACACTCAACAGTAACTGCAATGATGGTGGCTGTGTCCACAAGAGCCACACCGAGCTATATATACCAACCCCAGTATCGCTGTACACCTATACAGTGGGGAAGATGGCATTACACAACACTGGCCTACATTTCTTATGGGGGAATACACATGTACCTGCAAATATAGCAGGTGCTACAGGCATGTAACAGCATGGAGTAAGAGACACCTGTGTGAAAGTACATACCCACAACCAATTTGAACACAGCCACATATGGTGAGCGTGCTTAATATTACAGTATATGGACTGTCTAATCAGCACCATCCTCATATGTGCCACTCACACACTAACCCTACATATACTGGGCTAATGCAAAGTGTATTCCGATGCCTGAGTGTGGTATGGGACACATGTGGGTTTGGCCCTACAAACATGTACGCCGATAGGGTACCATACACTGGAGCAGAATGCAACATCAGATAGAACAGGAACAAGAACAATGACATCTACCACAGTCTGTACACAGGCCAAGGTACATATTCACAATACTCACTCTGTCGACAATCACCATATGTACACAAACCTCACTACTGTACACATTACAACAGAAAGTCCAGGTTATGACCTCAAATATAAGCCTGACTATACATAACATGTCTAGCAGTCTAATATCTCACTGGCTTGTTATCGGATATGATGTCAATAAATAATGGTGTACTAAATATATGCACCTCTTACTGCATGGCATATGTACAAAGGGTGATGGAGTTGTGGATGGAGGCACAAACACAGGGCCAATATTGACATGTTGGTGTGATAAACTCAAACATTTACTGGTGTAACAGGGTTTGTTGTGACATATATCTTCTGAGGGATATGAAGTCAGTAACTCTCATGGCTGTCACCATGTACTAACTGCAATCCTCAGACTATGCTACTGCATTTCTAAAGATAGGTCATCTGTGAATAACACAACACATGTAAGACTCCAAACACTGGCCAGTCTGCATATAGTCCTACAGGAGAGAGTTTCCTCAACAACATTACACTGTCATGACAGGTATTAAATCAAGTAGACCAGCCATATCCACACAAACCCTGTTAAACCAACAGTACTTCAAATGTGGAAGAGCAAGACTTACATTCTGTACTCATGTCTGGAACATCCCTCTCCTGATTGTTGGCCTGTCTCCAAATTTTGTATTTTGTAAGAGGTATATCCCACTACCCTCTGTGATGCTGTTTGACGAACACTGACATGTAGTCCTGCTCACAGTGAATGATAAGGGCCAACACCCACATGATGTTCCTAGTTACAGGAGTGTGTTTAAATGCAATTGGCTATGGGAATGTTACCACAGCTGTTCCACATGCAATCAGCTAGTGGGGGACTATAATTTGTGCACAGGCCATCAGCTGATCATGAGCATCACTTACAAATCACAAGCTGCTGCCTTAGCAAAGCAGGTGTACTTTTCCACATCCACCAGAGAGGGAATGAGAGAGACAAACAGAGACAAAGTAAGAAAGAAAGGGGGTGGGGAGTAAGAGCTAAGCATGTTTGCGTCACACACTTACCAGTACAGGGTTTCAAACCCCTGCCTATGTATTGCTATTACATTTTTATGCAGTTATTGCATGCGCCACAGAGCTTTCATGTTGGAGAGCTGTCCAGAGGTATATTTGAAGGTGAGTGACATCAGCAACAGTGATGAAGGAGGGATAAGGTAGGTGTCGTACATGTGCCTGTCCACAAAAGTAGGTGTCAAGGACGACACAGCCACACTCTCTCAGGGACTCACACACATTATTACAATTGGCAGGATCAGGATTAGAATTCCTAACTAACTAGTTTGCTACACTACAGTATTACACAGGTATCACATGCACCACAGAGATTATCAGGCTGATATATGGACAAAGGGTATGTCAAGGTGACTGGCATCAGAAGGCATGCTTCAGTAGGGCAATGGGAATTGTAGTGAGTGTGAATAGCTTCCAAATCATTGATCTCCACACACACACACACACACACACACACACACACACACACACACACACACACACACACACACACACACACACACACAGGTTTGCCAGTACTGACATGCATGGGTTAATTGCTTCACAGGTTTGTAGTGGTTGAATGTGCCAGAAGGCTATACAAGGCAAGGCAAAGGGTATACCTTGGCATCAGGCCACATGACAATGGTCTGCAGTGTGGTTCAGGGGTGTAGTCCCTGGATTGGCTCACACAGGTGGGTATTTTATTCACCATCCACTCATCTGGGTTACTATTGTGGGTGGCCAGTGTTGTGCAATGCACATGTCCCACAAGCATGTTTTGTGGCATGTGGCAATGTACCTGGGGTGTCTGGGGCATGTTGTGTTGACAGATTATTATTATCTGATGTGGCATTTCTGACCTCATGCGGTGAGAACTGACAATGGAATTCAGGTTGATCTTGCACCTACACATTGACAGCATGATACAGGTATTCACTGGTGTTAGTGGCATCTCTCCATACAGGGCAGGCGTATAAAGCTTTATGGGTTACATTTGCTGACTCTACAGTGGTTGCAGGTGTCCAGTGGGGAACATAGCAAAGGACCACTGTAAGCAATTATTTACCTATTGTAGGGATGGAACAGGGTGCCATGTCCTCTGTAGTTCACTGCAATCACACCATGGTTACTATCTGTGGGCAGTATGCAGGGAACTACCAACATAGCGGTTATTGCCTAGCCAAGTGTATTTGTGTATGAGACATGGGTGAAGAGTGTTCTCTGGGTAATACAAGGGTTGCTTATATTGTTCATCTATCCATAATGTCACATGTAGGGGGTATGGATTGTCTACACCAGCCACTCAGCTGTTTGACATCTGTTGCCCTTGTAAGGCAGACATTGTGACATAAAATAGGTCCTCCATATAAGAAATTTGCAAAACCTGCCACACAATTAGTCCTGTTATTACACAATCACAGCTACCTCCACCCAGGATACTGATAACAAACACACACACACTTGACAGTGCTGAGATTCAAACCCCTATATAGGTATGTATTGCTACTACAGTAAACTGCATTTATTGCATGTGCCACAGAGCTTAGAGGGCTATTCCTTCACCAAGGGTGCATTTCAAGGTGAATGATATCAGCAGACTTGTCAAAGTTGGGCAATGGAAAGTATAGTAACTGTGAATGGCCACAAAAGCATTGATCCCTACCCACACAGGCTCACAGTTGCAATGTCTGGGATTAGAACTCCTACCTAACTAGTACATCACACTAGAGCATTACACAATTACAGCACATGCCATGGAGCTTTTAGGGCTACTCCTTCCCCAAAGGTGTATTTCAAGGTGAATGATATCAGCAGGCTTGACAAAGCTGGGCAATGGAAAGTGTAGTTACTGTGAATTGCCACAAAAGCATAGATCCCTACACAGACAGACAAACACACACAGAGTCTCACAGTTGCAATGTCTGGGATTAGAACTCTTATTCAACTAGTACATCACATTACAGTATTACACAGTTTTAGGATGCGCCATGGAGCTTATAGGGCTACTCTTTCCCCAAAGGTGTATTTCAAGGTGAATGACAGCAGCAGGCTTGCCAAAGTAGAGCAATGGAAAGTGTAGTGACTGTGAATGGCCATAAAAGCATTGATCCCTGAACACACACACACACACACACACACACACACACACACACACACACACACACACACACACACGCACACAACCAAACACCACACACACACACACGCACACACACACACACACACACACACACACACACACACACACACACACACACACACACACTCATAGTTGCCATGTCTGGGATTAGCATTACGCAGTTATAGGGCACGCCATGGAGCTTATAGGGCTATTGCCTCCCTAAATGTGTATTTCCATGTGAATGGCATCAGCAGGCTTGCCGAAGTAGGGCAAGAGAAAGTGTAGTGACTGTGAATGGCCACAAAAGCATTGATCCCTACACACACATACACACACACACACACACACACACACACACACACACACACACACACACACACCACCACCAGCCACACACACAGTCTCACAGTTGCCATGTCTGGGATTAGAACTCCTACCTAACTAGTACATCATACTATAGCATTATGTAGTTGTAGCATGTGTCCCGGAGCTTATAGAGGTCCTCTTTACCCAAAGGTGTATTTCAAGGTGAATGACATCAGCGGGCTTGCCAAAGTAGGGAAGTGGGGAGTGCAGTGTGTGTGAATGGGCCATAAACCATTCATCTGGATGCACACACACAACACTCAGTCACACACAGATTTACATTTAACAGGAACGTGTATACAACTGCTAGATAAATAATGACTTGTACAGTCATGTTACACATTTATCAAAAGCACCACAGACACTATAGTTTTGAGGGATACCAGAAGCAAATCTCTACAGTGATTGACATTTGCACATCATGTGGTTTTAGCCAATTGGATATGTGCTGGGTGGGACAGGCCTCATGATGGGAAGCTCTTTGTCACTGTCTGTCACTCTCTTCCACACATCTATGTATGTGCAACTTTGGCCTACTATAGTGTGTTGTCCATGGATAAATGTGTGTATTCCTATCCGATGTGTGTGCAAAGCATGACTGGTGTGCAATGTAGAGTGTGCGCACAAACATCTGCAACTGTCAGATATGTATAGTCCACTGTTGTTGTCAGACATGGGCTTCATTTCTTTAAGTGTGGGAACATGCCCAGTATGACCTTCTATATTGCATGTGTGAATCCATTCCAGGTAGGTTGTACTCCAGTGCAGGCTTTTGTGTTCTACAACAACAGCTAGCAACCTGTTTCTGCAGGACATCTGTAGATCAGTTGACAATATGGGGTCACAATGGCCAAAGGATAGTGGGATACTGTAACTAATTGTGTCTGTGCTGCTTCTGCTGTATCGTTTTGGTGTTAGCAGAGATATTCAGACATATGTACTGTTTTCCACTGTGATGTTTTACATCATCAAGTACTGATAGGTATACATATTTGCTTGCAGCAATTTCCTGGGGGGACACATGATGAATGATGCTGTGCCCAGTATAGTGGTCTGCAGCCTACATATTCTTGCCCAGTCATGCCATTCTGGAGGGGGAGCAGCAGACACTTGCTGATGGGTCTGTGTAAATGGTTCAGCACCTTGGTACTTTGGTGGCTGAGGATCCCATGCTTGTACAGCCATCAACGTGACAGTGTATCCTGCTGCAGCCATACCTCACAGCTATACAGATTTGCAAGTTACCCAGAGGCAGAACTCATATTTCTGGTCATTACCCCTTCACATTGTGGTTTACGAGCAGGTTTGTAGCCACCCATTCCTGTGTTTGCAGGCAGGGATAGCATGTGCACACATCAGAGTTTCAGATTTCACACACTCCATGGTGCCCAGGCTTCTACCCCCCCTCTGTTATTGTATCCTCTTCCTAACATTATGCAAACATTATCTGATAAGTATCCCTCTAGGTATCACTTCATCTCAGCAGTATTTAGGGGTTGGTCCACAGTTCATACAGTAGGGCATGGTGGACAAGCTACTGGGATTTGTCAACATGGCCTTGCATTTGGGTTCTGTGGACTGTTATGTTGTTATTTGGGACTCCATGAGATAACATGCATTGGCTGTACTGGTGAGAAACAGGCCTTTGATAGAGGACTGTAGGGCATTTGTTAGTGATGCAGTTCATCTGTAGCAGGCTGGTGCATTGTGTCACTCCTACAGTTCCCAGGCTGCAAGCCACTATATTCCCCTGGGGTGACAGGGTAGGTGTGCAAGGTGTTAATGCCAATAGTTTCTGTCCTTATTGATCCATTGGTGTGGATGCTGGCAGGGTGATGCTTACAGCTAGGGACACACCTGCATGGGACACCTCTTCAGCATGTTGCATTATGTGGCTATTCCCATACAGAGGTGGGGGTCATATTGTACTCATTCCCAAAAGCAGGGATAAGACCTGTGAGATACCTGTGGCTGATGGTGGGGTGAGCTGAGTGCATGTGTGCTATGGAAGCTACTTGCAGCTGACTCACAGATGTACGTGGGGCATTCCACTTATGCTGACTTGTGTGAGGACATCAGCAGTTTCTCAGTACTTCATACCTGTGCCTTTTGTGGTCTGCTAGTGTTTGGCCAGATGACATAAGTATTCCATACTATGCAGCCAACTAATGTGCTGTTAACCTGTATGTACAATTCCAAAGATGTGCCCGTTTGACAATAACATTTTATACACTCTCTGTCTAGGGTACTTCCACCTGTGTATTGTTTGTATGTCTGGGCCCACATTCATGCCATGTCCATCTTTCAGATGGTAACAGATATTACATCTGAACAATTAGTATGGATTACTGCTGGAATGTGTCTTGCTGGGATGCATTGTGTATAGCACTGCAGTTGTGAGAGCTTGGGTCTTTCATCAACAGTACTGGCCATTAGCCACCAGGACACAACCCTCCAGGTCTACATGCTGACCACTTTCACACAATGTACAACACACACACACCAGCCTAACACACAGAGTCCTGCATATTGTACATGTGCTACAATCTATCCTGCCATGCTCACCAGCTCAGGTAATCTGTGCTCCACTGCTATTATACCTACACATAAATGTTACTACAGTTTTACATAGGATTGTGTGTGTGTGTGGGGGGGCAGACCTGACAACTGTAAACATTTGCTATGACTGTACTGGTATTTCAGGTACTCCATTTCATTCTGTATTCTGACCTATCATGCAGACTATAGGCATATCAGTGTACTACATTTCTTAGTTTATTTTTACCTACATTTCAGTTTCAGACTTCTTACCCTTCAGAACTAACATACCATAGGCTGACCTGTTGTAGTCTGTCTGTGTAGGTCTGGAGGGTACTGTTCTCCATAGCCATCAATCAGAGGCCTTAACACAGCCTTTCTTTGTGTTTGTCTACACCTGTCCTGCTGGCTGAGACTGTTGTTAGGTATGTGAGCCTCACTGACATGCATGCATGTGTCCTATGGACACAAATTTGGCCCACCGCATGTCCTGCAGTGGGTTTTGTCACCTTGTCTATGCTGCCTACTGTGTTAACATGAGTATTTGTTAAGGATTTCATGCTGCCATTATAGGTGTCTACTATCTGCTGGCATCCCATTCAGCCACCCAATTCCCTAACATGCTCACATCCATACCATAGATACAGGTAGCAGAACATACTACTACATTCAGCAATTGATAGTGAGCGTGACTTACCTTGTGGCTGTGCCAGTATTGAGGATGGTGCTGGAGGGCTGACTATGTCAGATGCACATAGTACACTCCCTATACATGGTTAAGCACAGGTAGTGTCATGTTTGGCATCCCTTTTACTGTATGTGCGAGTCGGAGTGAGGTGTCATTCCCTGGGTTCCTACCATGTCAGTGTATGTGTTATGCGTTGCCTCTTTGCCAAGGCCTGGCCATACTGGGCATGCCTCCTTCTGCCTACTGGGGCAGTCTCAGGTTGTTCCTCCTCCAAGTCACTCTTTGCCAGTGCAGGCCTTGGCAATGGTGGGGGGCTGTGTGGCTCTGCCCCATGCTGTTCTTGTTGCATCTGTTTCTGCAGGATCATATTGTGTAGCATGGCACACACTATGAACATTTGTGTACATGTAGCTGGTGAATAATGCAAGGCTCTACCAGATATGTCCAGGGACTGGAACCGTGACTTGAGCATCCCAAACACATGCTCTATTATGATTCTTTTCTGTGCATGTGCCTCATTATGGAGTTCTTGTTCGGGTGTGTGTGCATTTCTGATGGGTATCATCAGCAACAGGTCTAGTGCATAAACTGCATCCCCCACTAGGTGGCCGTATGGGATGTCCCCATTGGCAAATCTCTGGTTGAGCTGCGTCATATGCCAGATGTGTGAGTCGTGATAGCTTCCAGGGCTGCCAGCACACACATTCATTATAATGCCCTGAGCATCACACATGACCTGGTAGTTGATGGAGGGGAAGCCCTTGCGGTTTATGTAGACTCTACCCGGCTCAGCAGGTGGTGCTTTGATGTGTATGTGCTAACAATCTATAGCACCCACTACCTCAGGGTATTCTGCTATTTGGTGGAAGAGACACATATTGCTGGTCAACGCCTCACGGGTGTTGAGGAAATATATGTGCTCATCGGCATATGCTGACATGGCATCCAGGAAATGGTGGAGTACACTGGATGCTGATGCCTGTGAGATCCCCATGGTATCCTCAGCTGGCCTTTGAAAGGTACCTGTGGCTAGCATTCTTAAGCCTACACACACCTTGTTATCCACTGTGAAGGATTCCCCTCTGTTGGTTCTGTGTGTGAGGCGTGCCTGGCACAACTGAACAATTTGCTGTAGGAGGTCCCTGTCCAACCTATAGTGCTCCACTATCTCCAGCTCATGTCATCCCTGGTAGCTTACCCTGGGTCTGCACAATCTTCTCATTCTCCTCACTGTGGGCTGGTCATCAGCATTCCCATCCTCACCACCCTCAGCCTCTTCCACATGTTGATTTATGAGAGCGAATGCAGCCCCTATCATTTTGTTACTTTTGTTAGGCAAAATTTCCCCATTTGTGTACACCGGTGGTGTAGAGTTTGTGGTAAAAATCAGAGGGAAAGGTGTTTGCATAGTTTATAGTAGTGTGCTGGGCTGGGATGGGTTGCTGCCTGCATAATTGGCTAATTCTGATAGATTTTACCAGCCAGCTATGCTAGTTCTCCTTGATTACCCTCCTACTGCTGTTTTCCCTTCCCATTGCCTTCCTTTTTAAGCCCAGAGGCGCACTGTGCAAACC
>NC_056726.1:1625309987-1625397487 GCF_019279795.1 Protopterus annectens
TTTGGCGACGTGGGTGTCAAATGAGAGGTCACTGTCAACTTGGGTCCCCAGGTCTCTGATTACTTTTTCCAGATTTAATGGATTACCACCTATGTGGTAATTTGTGGGTACTTTGTTTTTCCAAAGGGATGACTATACATTTTTGGCATTTAGTTTAAGGCCATGACTCTGGCACCAGTCGTCTGTTTCTGTGAGGCCCTTCTGGAGGATGCATGTGTCAGCTGGTGTGTCGACTATCACTCCTAGTTTGCAGTCGCTCATAACTTTGTCAGCCACAACCCCTATGTTTGCCTGCACATCTGAGAAATAAATGCCTAACAAGAGGGGTCCCAAGACAGATTCTGTGGGACTCCACTTGTGACTGGCTTAGAGTCTGACATAGCTCCAGCTATTCTGACTTTGTGGGTTCTGTCCTTTAGCCAGTTTGCAACCCATCTTGTAACAAATGGGTTTACATTTAAGCTGTTGAGCTTGTCAATGATGCCTGAGTGGGGTATTGTGTCGAAGGCTTTTGCCAGATCCAGGTAGGCTGTATGAATTGCTTTGCCTTCATCGATGGCTCTAGTGACTGTTTCAAAAAAGTCCACCAGGTTTAAAAGACAGGATCTGCCTTTTACAAAGCAGAACTGTGTAGGGTCAATTGTCTGTAGGTCCCCAATGTCTTTGTTTATGAGTTCCATAATGATCCTTTCCATAGCTTTGCAGACCAGGCTGGTCAAGCTTATGGGGTGGTAGTTTCCAGGGTCTGTAGAGGTGCCACCTTTGTGGAGTGGGACCACTGTAGCTGTACGCCAGTGTTCAGGGACGTATCCTGTAGCAAGGCTAAGATTAAACAGCGTTCTTATGTGCGGGTTTAGCTCCTCTAGGAGTTCACGTAGCATGCAACCCGGGACACCGTCAGGTCCCATGAATGCTGTATTTTTAGCATTGCTGAGGGCAGCTCTCACCTGGACATCTGAGATTTCAGGGAGTTTGTATTCAGCTGAGATATTTATTTCATCTTTTGGGGGAGAGGGAGGGGAGAAATTTGCACTGAACCTGTCTGTCAGTATGTTGGCAATATCTGTGGGTTCAGTGTATTTTTTGCCATTATGAACTAACTCTGCGCATATCTGAGGGTTTTCACCCAGGTTTCTAACATAACTGAAGAAGGCCTTGTGATTATCTTTAGTGTCCTTAGCGATTTTTCTCTCGAAGTTGGCCTTTGATGATTTTATTAGCAAACGTAGTTTTTTGCTAGTGCTGATCAGGGATGCCTTCCCTTTATGGGATTTTGCTCTGTCTTGCAGTAGCTTCCTTCTCTTGTTATAAAGTTTGTTTATGGCTGGGGTCCACCAGATAGGATACCTGCCTTTGGTGGAAAGGATCTTGGTTTTATTTGGGATTGCATGATCCATGCATTCTTGGAGATGCCCGTAGAAAGCATTTGTGAAGGATTCAGCAGTGTGGGATGTGGTTTCCACTGGCCAGGGGGCTTGAAGGATACCATTTCAGTCCTAAGGAGTGTAAAGTCAGCTTTTGAGAAGTTTCTCACTGTGGTCTTTTGTGCTGGGGGTGGAGGTGGGATATGAATATCTAGGGTTATTAGTTTATGGTCTGATCTCACTAGTGAGGGGTATACTTCCGGTGTTGAGCATTTTGTCCCCATGTTTGTGATGATCAGGTCAAGTATATTATTTCCCCTTGTGGGGGAGATGACTAGTTGTTCCATCGCATTTGAGTTGATGAATTCCAGGAACCTTTGGGCTAGGGTGTTGGGGCTTGAGTAATGCACCCAGTCCATGTTTGGGTAGTTGAAGTCTCCCAATATGATGGTATTTGGTGAGACATTCATATCCTCCAGTGTCTTCAGGAAGGCTGAATGGAGTTCCTGAGATTGTGAGGGTGGTCTGTAGCATGCTACAAGTTGTATAGCAGTTTTGCTTACGGTTAGTTGCACATGGATGGTCTCCGATGCTTCGTGCGTTGCCACTAACCTGGAGGTGTGGGTGTATTTAATGAATATGGACACTCCCCCTCCTTTTGTGGTTCGGCACAGGTTTTGGGGCAAATTGCATGATACAAGATATAACCTGGTAGGGCTGGGGTGCTCTCAGGAGCCTTGAACCAAGTTTCAGTTACTGCACAGACATCGATGCTCTCCATACTGAGGAGTGCTTCGAGAGCCTGCATCTTGAGATTTAGACTTCTGGCGTTGAGCAGCATTACCCTTAGTTTTTTTCCTTTATTGTTTTCTAAGGTGGTGGGTTTGTCTTTTGAGCCTTGCCTAAAAAAGGCACTATGGGGGTGGTAAGAGCCTTAGCCAATATCCGGAAGCCCAGTGGTGACAGGTGCAAGCCGTCCCTTACGAAGCAGCGTGGCTTGTCCAGCATGTCATCCCAAGCAGACAGACATTGGATCCCCCTAGAATGACACCAGTAATTGAGCCAATTATTAAAGCTGATCATCTTGTCTTTGTATTGTGGCATCATTCTTGGTGAGGGCAAGATGCTGCTCAGGGTCAGGGTCATACCGGCCTGGGCTACATAATCAGAGAGCTCCTCTATGTCTCTTTTCATGTAGTCCAAGGAGGTACGTCTCAGGTCTATTCTATTATTTTTTCTTACTTTAAAAAGTTTGCAGTCATTTGCTGCCTAACTTGTGTAATCACAAGTTAATATGGCAACATTAAACAGTTTCACTAAAGTTCAGATCCATCTACTCATTTTGTATGCAAATGTATCCCTTTTAATTTTATCCCTATGAATTGCAGTAGTACAAGAATGTATTTGGCAACTTATGCATGTAATTTGGTCTGGACTACTCATGAATGTGGCCTCAGGACTATGTGAAGAGCCTGGCAGAGTCCACAGTATTCCTCAACAGTCCCTAGAATGTTGCAGGAATGGTCAGATAGCCACAGTTACTCTGTCAGTTGAACACATTTAGGGAAAGCAAAATGGAGTCATATACATGTATGTGTGTACACCCACAAAGCATAATCCCTGCCCATCTGGCACACCTTATCAATTCAAAGCACTCAATATTTACTAAAGGTTGGTACTCAAATGCACACAGGGATAATTATTTCTGTAAACACCCCCCCCAAAAAAAAAAACATTAGTACTGCTGCTATACTTCATGAGGAATGTATAAATGACATTCAAGTGTAAAACTCCAAAAGGTAGCAAACGCAATGCACAACAGCAGTAGCAATTATAAGTAAGACAACAAAAACTGATGATTTCATCAATTACTTTTATTCACGATATAAATGAAAGGTCACTGTTTTCCATTAAAAGAAAATATGTAAATGTCAAAGCATTTTTGGTCATATCAAACTTGCCAACAATAAGAGTACCAGGTCTAATGCCCCTTATTTGTTAACTGTGTTTGGTTAGGGTGATGTCACACTCCAGAGGCAGTGTTTCAAAACCTTTGAGCCACAGTGCTGATCACTCTTTCTTCATTCTGGCACTTTAAATGATGGCAGCACCTGTGATTGCATGAAGCTGTGCTTCAAGCTGAGCAGATAAAGAGACCAAAATAATGCTCTGCCATCTGAGCGATCCACAGATGGATAAGATCCAGGTGTATGTTAAAGGGTCTGACTCTAGAAATATCGACATCTGACAGGAGTTGGATGAGCACCTGTCATCCTTGACAGGGGTCACCTGCTCTGGCCCCAGTGTAGACACAGGTACAATAACCTACAGAAGTGCAGGCCATACCAGCTGGCCAAGTGAGCTGACCAAGTAGCAACAAGAAGGTCAGAATTCTGTAGTAAGTATTTTTTTTAATTTGTTGGTCATATTAAACATAGGTTTAAAAATAAACTATAATAAGGTTGCGTGATTCAAGATCGTTGGTAGGAGAAATATGTAACTGCAAATATGTATCTCTAATGTTATTATAATAATGCTTAAAGCATAAACATACTGTATACAGAACTGCTTCTGTATACAAATATATGGAATGTTTATGTGATAACATAATTGTCAATATAAATACATTATATGTATGAGTAAAGAAATATATGTAAGTAGCATATATATATATATATATATATATATATATATATATATATATATACATATACATATATATATATATATATATATATATATATATATATATATATATATATATATATTTGCAAGGATTCACTTTATAATCCTGAAATATCGAATTTCAGTATCGAGACTATAAAACCGAATCCACAAAACACCGACAAACAAAAACCGCAAAACCATATAACCGAAAACACCGCACACACTACACTAAACATACAACACAACATCCACATCACAACATAAACAAAAAAACAACACACATACACAACTCACACACATAAGCAGGGGCAAGCCCCTGCACCCCCACACCCCCTACTTATATATACTAACTCCGAGATCGCATAAACACAACACAAAAGCTCACTCACACACGCACATTCTCCAATCCCTCACACACTCTAACTCCCACTCAAAACCCTTACAAAACACTCACTTACCTGACATAACACCTACATCCAAACACACTGCGCACCAACAAAACACAAACCGAACATTACATAGCGCAACTTCATAATCGCTAATTCGACATATTTTCCAAATATGTCAAATTCACGATTATGAACGTTAAGCTATTTTTAACATTCGACTTTATAGTTCGAGATACTGAAATTGACATTTCAGTATTTCATGTTATAAAGTGAACCCATATATATATATATATATATATATATATATATATATATATATATATATATATATATATGTATATATATATATATATATATATATATATATATATATATATATATATATATATATATATATATATATATATATGTCTGAAAATTACAGATACGCTTCTGTATGAGTACACTTGCAACTATTTTTTTCATGTATATAAAGCATGCATTTATATACAAACCAAAAAAAAATATTTGGATTGCCACATAATTTCATTTACGGTACGCATTACCTTAGTTAGCCGTTGAAGTACATGCAGACTTTTTTTGTAAAAAAAAAAGCTTTTGTTTGTGTAGGCCAGAAAATATTTATTAGTATAAAAATTGTATAACTGTCATTTCTTCCACAGTTTTAACTGCATGCTCAAGGTAGCTGAACTCATTGCGACACCATAGCCTAGTTACAGTGGGGGTTGGGGAAGGGGTTTGGAGGGTGCAGTGTCAAGTGACTGATCAGCACATAATTTAGTGAGGAATGACCAGCTGTATTACTTCTGTACACATTTTTAAACAATCTCCTTATATGCTTATAGTTAAGCAGAAATTTATAAAAGCATGTATTATTGACCTGAAATGTATGTACTACATCCATGTGTAACAGTATTATGATTTGTTTAATGAAGGTTGAATTGAAAGTAGCTGATATCTTCCTTCAATTGCTACATTTTTCTGTCTGTGTATAGCTTCTGAGTGAATAACATTTAGACTGTTACATAAAAGTACAAATTTGATATTCAAATCATAACAGCTGGAGGTAGACCTGAAAGTGCATGGGAAGATTCCAGACAGTATCCCTTCCCAAACAGATGAGCTGTATACACATATAAAAGGGTAAAAATTGCTTTAAAGGAAATATTGGTGTCTCTTATAGATTCTTAGGATGGTACTAGGCTATCGGCCCTAGCCATACAAGCCTAGCCATAACAATTCCCTGGCTATTTCTTCCCACAATATTTACTTCCCTGGACCCCTATTTAGCAGGGTGACTGATGTGATCCCCGGGATGAATTTCCTATCTCCCATCCAGTCGTCAAGGTTCCTTTTGAAGAGAGACAAAGAGGGCTCTGCTTGACATGTATGGGCAGTCTGTTCCAGAGTCTAGGGAGTCTCTGGGTCAGGAATCTATCCCTCCAGCATGTTGCATTCATTGTGATGACAAGGTTTAGATCCCTGGAATGTGTGGCTCTGAGGGATTGGGATTTTTTTAAGTGTAGCATGTCCACACAGCCCAGGATGTTGTCTGGTCCCATGGATGCTGTATTCTTAGCTTTGGAGAGTGGGTTTTTACCTGTGTGGCCATTATTACTAGAATTTGGCAATCTTTTGGTATTGAGATGGGCCCTTTAGGGGGTGAGAGGGGGGTGAAGTTGACACTGAATCGATCTGCCAAGGATATTGGGAATATCCTTGGGATCAGTCTATTTAATGACATTCTGTTGTAGCTCAGAGCAGATCTGAGTATTGCCATTTAGATTCTTGACATAGCTATAGAATGCCTTGTGGTTGCATTTGGAATCTTTGGCAATTTTATTTTCATTACTAGCTTTGGAGGTTTTTATGAGGGATCTCAGCTTCTTACTGAGGTTGGTAAAGGAGTTTTTGCATCCTGGGATTTTCCTCTTTTCTGCAACAGTTTCTTCCTTTGTTGCAAAGTTTGTTTATGGCAGGGGACCACCAAATTGGCTTTCTTTTTTTGGAGGAGAGCATCTTGGTTCTGTTTGGGATGGCACGATTCATTTCATGCACAAGTGGATGTGCTCGTACAGTGCCTTAGTGTAGGATTCAGCAGTCGAACTTTCTATTCCCATCTGCATGGGTGTCATGAAGTTTGTCACTTCTGACTTGAGTTGCATAAAGTTAGAATTGGAGAAGTTTTTTACGGAGGTTTCCTTACTGGGGGCTGGGGAAGGAATATGGATGTTAAGGGTGATTAGCTTATGATCAGACCTGACCAACGAGGGGGTGACCATAGGTGTGGAACATCGGTTTCCCAGATCTGGGATATTGGAGCCCCTGGTGGGACTACGGATTAGTTGATCCAGGGCATTGGAATTTATGAATTCCAAGAACCGTTGGGAAAAGGTGTTGGTACATGAGTAGTTTTCCCAGTTAATGGCAGGGTAGTTGAAATCACCTAGTATTAGGGTGTTTGGTTGCATCTTAATATTTTCCAGTATGTTTAGAAAGGTGTAGTGAGAATCTTGGGGCATGGTGGGGGATCTGTAGTAAGCTACAATTTGGATTTCAGTCTTACCTAGTGTTAGTTGCACCTGGAGAATTTCAGACGCATTGTGTCGGGCAACTAGCCTAGTGGTGTGAATATCCTTGGTGAATATGGACACTCCTCCACCTTTAGTGTTTCGGTCCTGGTTTGGTGGCCGAAAAGTGTGGTAAGAGTTGTAGCCTGGTACTGCAGGGCTGCTCTCTGGAGCCTTGAACCAGGTCTCAGTTACTCCACAGATATCAATGTTCTCCATTTTTAGGAGTGCCTCGAGAGAATGCATTTTGAGGTTTAGACTTCTAGCACCTACATTACCTTCAGATTTTGCATGCTTGTACCTGTTATGGTGGTGATTTTGTCCTTTGAACTTTGCCTAAAAAAGACACTATAGGGGTGGCAAGAGCCTTAGCCAGTAACCTGAATCCCAGGGGCAGCAGGTGCAGACCATCTCTGGAAAAGCATCATGGCCTGTCGATTATGTCATCTCAGGCAGATAGATACTGGATCCCCTTTGAATGACACCAGAAACTTATCCAATTGTTGAAGTCAGTCACTTTGTCCTTATACTGTGGTATCATTCTGGGTGAAGGCAGGATGCAACTCAGGGCTAGGGTCATACCTGCCTGGGCCACATGATCCGAGAGCTCTTCCATGTCTCTTTTAATGTAGTCCAGGGAGGTACATCTCAAATCATTCACTCCAACATGGAAAATGACAGTCATATCTGTACTTGTTGTGGAGTGACTTGAATGCATGCGTTATGTGGTGGATCCTAGTACCTGACAGGCAGCTGACTGTAATTTTCTCCTTATTCAGCCTGGTGAGTGGGACATCAGTGTGCCCGAATATTGAGTCACCTATGACTAAAGTGTTGGGTATGTTGTCTTGCCTTAGGGGCTGTTTTTGGGTTGCCCATTGGTGTTTTGAGCTATGTGACACTTTGGTTGTGCTTGGTGTTTATTTGCATTTCAGCTTCAGAGGTCCTTGCTTGGGCAGGTTACTGTTAAGGGACTCTGCATATGATGTTTTAGTGTTGCTATGTGAGGGAGTTGGCGATGTGGGTTTAGAAGAGCTATGTGTTGCTTGAGGTGTAGTGTGGGTGTTAACCTTCTCCTCTTGACTATCTAGCACAATCTTGGGGGGAGAGAACTTTGCTTCCAGTTTGGCTATGTAAGTGCATCTCTCGCAGGTTGTAGTGTTGGGTGGTAGGAGGAGAGGGTTGTCTGTGTACATGAGGCAATTGCTGCATTGCCCAAATATGTCCAGCATTGTTTCAATCTTTGATGTTAGCCAAAAATGTTCTTCCCAGCTTCTGCAATGTGACCAGAACTGATTGCTGTCATTCATATGGAATTACATGTATCAGTAGCATATCTAAATATGACTGTAAATTCTTTTTTAAGAGACCTATTGCTCCTACTACTGATGGAATTGTCTTTATGTCCTTCTTCCACATTGCCCTTGTTTCTGCCTGAAAATCTTGATAAGATAATTCAGATGTGAATAAATATTTACAAATCAGACTGTGGAAGGGTTAGCATAATGGTTAAACTTTTAAGGTAAATTGGCTAGGCTTAAAATTTCTCACATAGGCAACTAGCCTACTACTTACCTATTAATCTCTGCCCTACGGAACTGCAACAGTAACTGACATGCCTTGCAGAGTATTGTTAGTCACATCATTGGTAAGTATGAATAAAGTAATAAATGTGGTGCTTGGTCTTTAACTGATTTTATTATAAACAAAACAACAAATATTTATAAATAATATTTGAAGGCTTAAAGTGCTCTCAGTACAGTATTGCAACCAAATGTGAAAGATATGTTAATGTATAAATGCAGTATTCTGTCTAGAACTGATTTTATGTTTATATATAAATATGTGTATATATATATATATATATATATATATATATATATATATATATATATGTATACACACACACACACACACACACACATATTTATATGTGTGTGTGTGTGTGTGTGTGTGTGTGTGTGTGTGTGTGTGTGTGTGTGTGTGTGTGTGTGTATGTGTGTGTGTGTGTGTGTGTGTGTGTGTGTGTGTGTGTGTATATATCTAGATCTATATCTGTATATATATAAACATAGGATCATAGGAAGTTACTAAGCTATTGCTTCTGAGGCCATTATAAGCCCAGCCAACAGTTTAGCCCATGTTTAGACAAGTCAGCACCAGATGCCCCAGTGGGATACGGGTGGAATCCCAGGGATATATTTTCTGTTTCCCATCCAGTTATCCAGGTTGCACTTAAAAAGGGGTAAAGAGGTACTCTGCTTGACATGGAGATAGAGTCTATTCCACAGATGGGAGAGTCTCTAGGACACAAATCTGCCTCTCCAATAAGTCCTGTAGATGTCACAGACCAGGTTGAGGCCACGCATGCAGGTTACTCGAGTGGAGCTTGACGGATACGCAGCAGTCCAATCATGCCAGGGTCCCAGATTTTCTTATATGCCAGAGAGAGACCACCTATGAGGAGTCTATTTGATACTGAGTAGATGGATAGGGCTTTTAGTCTATCTGTGTATGGTAGATTTCTGAGCCCCTGGATTCTCCTGTGAGGAACCTCTTTGTTCTCTCCAGCTGCTGCATGTGTTTTGCGAAGTACATGCCAAAGAGGGCATTGTACTCAATAATGGGCCTTATAAGGAAAGAATAGAGGGATGTTATGACCTCTTTGTCCCTGGATAGGTTCATAGGTTCATAGGTTCATAGGTTCATACTAGGCTATCTGCCCGAGGGCATTTACAAGCCTAGCCCATAGTTTTGTGGCTTACGCCACCCCTTTAGTATGGGGAACTATACCCATTATTTTGCTGTGCCTCTGTTGAGCAGTGACACTGAGGTAATCCCTGGGGTATATCTACGATCTCCCATCCATTGGTCAAGATTTCTCTTGAACAAGGCCAGCGAGGTGCTCTGCCTCACATATACCGGGATTTTATTCCACAGCATAGGGAGTCTTTGGGTGATGAATCTATCCCTCCAGCACGTCCTATTAATAGCCGTGTCGAGGTTTAAGTCTCCCGCCCTTGTGGCTCTGACGGATGACATACCCTTACTTATGAGGTGGGCCATGTAGAAACTTTTTGTACAATGGAAGCAACATGGTAATCAAAAGTCAGGTTGCTGTCAAGCGGGGTGCCCAAATTCCTCGCAACTGATTGCATGCTTAGAATGTTGTTATTATTGTGATAATCTGTGGGGACATCACTCTCCCCAAAGGGGATGATGATGCATTTTTTTGTATTCAACTTGTGGCCATGTTTCTGGCACCAGTCATTTGTTTGGGTGAGACTCTCTTGGATGATGTCCACATCACTAAGGAAATTGATGACAATGTCCATCTTGCTGTAATCTGCAACTTGGTCAGCCATAGCCCACTGGTTTTGACCTGCACCTCAGAAAAGTATATCCCAAATAACAGAGGCCTCAAGACTGAACCCTGGGGTACACTGCTCATTATGGGTCTACTGCTTGAGGTGGCTTCCCCTATTTTGACTAGATGGGTTCTATCAGTGAGCCAGTTAACTTCCCATCTGGTAACATATGTATTGATGTCTAGTTGAGAGAGTTTATCTATCATGCCTGAATAATGTCAAAGGCTTTGGCCAAGTCAAGGTAGGTGGTGTGCACTGTCTTCCCCTCATCTATGGCTTTGTTGACTGTCTCAAAGAAGTCGACCATATTTAGCAGACATGACCTCCTCTTGATAAACCCAAGCTGTGTGTGACCATTGCCCCCACCACAGGTATACCTGTTACCTGTCCAGTTTTTCACAGAATGTCAAGATTGTCTCTCATATTTATGGTCTATTCCTAGCAAAATGTGTGGTTTTCTGGCAAATTACTGAGTACTGAAATTACTAAATAATTGCACACACGTTTGGGTTTCAGCCTTTATATCCTTCAAACATGCATGCTAGTGCAAAACATGCTATTCTAGCAATTTTCTAAGTTTATAAGAGTAATATTTAAAATCTGTTGCTAGTTTTGGTCCTTTGAACCTCATTACTTTAGGCTTTGTCAAATTTTCTTATACTAAGATTTTGAGAGGTATGATACAGGTCCTTACCTTCTCAACATTGGGGTATTACTCTGCAACGCTAACTAGCAGCAGAAACATTTGAGGCCTAGTTGACTTTTACTGGGCACCATTCCTTTTTACCCCCTTCCTTCCTTTATGCTATCTCCTACTCTCGCTTACCTATTTCCAACCTATACTATCCTATTAAATAAAAAATTCTGAAAAAAAAAGGGGTCTATCCCTTGACAAAAACATAGTATGCCTCCCCTCCTCTTCCATCTCCTCCAGCATAACCCCGTTAATGTTTTCTTAGTGCAAGTGCATATAGGTGTAATGGTGCTCTTCGCAGAAAAAAAAGCTACTCAGGTCCAAAACATGGGACTATAAATGTCTCCCATTGTGTCAGAACAAAGAAACATCTGAAAAGGACAAGATGGGATGGCAGAAACTGATTAGCAATATATAATGTACACTGGAACAAGTTGGCCAGAACCACATAGGGAGTTTGAATCTAATGTCACTGGGAGGTTAAAGGTCTTAAAGTGAAACAATGTCTGAAAGACAATAAAGAAGCAAAGCTAGCTCATTTTATGCATAGTTTTGATTTAACAAAATGGATTTTATGTACAAGTCTGGAAGAAGTGATTGTTTTCTCTCCCTTATCTTTGGTAAGACATCTCCTATTTTACAGACGTTAAGTCAAATGAATGTCATATGTATTAAATATCTTGTACTCCTGCAGCAGTAAATTTGCCTTAGTCCACTATTCATAGCTCATCTATTAAAACACAAAAATACAGATTATAGCAGAATTGTGCAATTAATGAAAACTGCTAATTCAGATAATTGCAGATTAGTTTTTATGTGGCTTCTTTTCTCACTAATATTTTGTTTTGCTAGAGTGGTTTGATATGTTCTTGTTTGGACTTTTGAGTAACATGATAAAGATGTTCTTTGTTTGCCTATCTAATTATTACTGTTTCTGTCTACCAAGATTTCTGGCCACCTGTGTGATTAATGAAATTCTTTGCTATGTTTTTTAAATATGTGTGTGTGTGTGTGTGTGTGTGTGTGTGTGTGTGTGTGTGTGTGTGTATATATATATATATATATATGTGTGTGTGTATGTGTGTGTGGGTGTGTGTGTGTGTGTGTGATGTGTAATCAAAAATATAGCATCTTTCCTGGACACTATACTCTGTATAGTCCCAGCTGCAATTCAGTTAGTACATGCATGCCTGCATCATATGAGACAGTAGTGCATAAAATCCTAGTGACTGAGATTGCATTTTCTGATGATATGTCATTGTAATATGAATATGAGCCTACATTTTGGGTTTGCTGTGTGTTTCTGGTACTTCACAGCTGTAGCCATGAAGAACAAAACCTTACATAGGGAATAATTATTTAACACAGAAACACTAATGCTACTTATAATTAGGGTGCTAGCAGTGTGTTTTTATTTTGCTTATGGTCAAAATGCTGATACCATAGGTTATTTTCTTTGATTAAAATATGTCATCCAAGTATGATGTGATCACTTTGAAGTATACCATGAATAAAGCAACAATTTTTTGCTAAATCTGTCACAGAATATGGTTTAGAACTGCAATAAAAGCAAACAATACATAATTTGCTAGGGCAAGTGTATGCATGTTGGGCAGTTGGCACAGAGGACTGAAGCCCTGGCTTGTTAATGAGCAGATTCCTGGGCCAAGGATGCATTCCACCTTCCTTTCAGGGATGTTGGCATAATGGTTTAGGTGTTTATTTTCTAGACAGAAGGTGTGAGGTATGATTCTCACATGCAATAACTGGCTAGGCTTAAAATGGCCCCCAAGTGTAGTTAGCATAGTACTAATCTATGAAATTATGCAAAAATATAAGGTAGAAAAATGCCAGTGAACAATATGGCATGAGAAAGTGTGAATTAGAACTTATTCTTGTTAAATAATGATACACTCACTCTTAAAATTATGTCAATGATAATAAATATTTTATTACATAATACAAACCTTTGCACTAAAAAAAGAAAAAAATATCTTTATATAACAGATATGGAGTTGTGATGCACAATTTAGACTGTATAAAATGTATTTGCATGTCTTAGGTCTGAAATAAGATACGTACAGCATTTTTTTTAGCAACTGATAGTTTTAATTTGGTGTTACAGGCTTGAATGTCACTACTTGCTAGTATCTAACATGATTGTTACCATTGACAAGGCATCTGTTCATATCCACACAAGGGTTTTTGAACATGCATTCAAAAACAGCTGAGAGGACTGTTGAAGCAGATTAACTCACATCACATGACAACAGGGGCTTTTACAGACAAAGCGGCTATTGTCTGTCTAGCATAAATATAGCTTTCTAGTCATCTCAGAGATCTCTCAAAAATGAATTACTAAGATTTACGTTTCCCCTGAGCTTGCAATAAAGCTTGGTCACATTATACAAAAGACTGCTTAATTATTTTGATTTTTAAATGAACAACAACAAAATATTTTATCTAGACACTTTGCCATCTATAAAAAATTTGTTTGATTTCTCTTGTTTATGTTTGAGAGTTGTTACACAATTGTAACATCATCAAGACTTAAGACAAGACATTCTAACTGCTTTCAACTGAATATTTTTATTGACCTAGCTTCTTTCATAAAAATGCCATTGGTGTTTTATGATTTTTTGATGATCTGACCAGGACAGGTGTAGGCAAGACAGAAGCACTGAGTTTTAACAAAGGGAAAATTAATGGCTTATAGTAAGAGCTCTGTGAGTTTATTTAATTGTGTAGCATATTATTAGCCCAAGTCTAAGAAATAAGCACATATCCCCTGGTGTAAAAGTTTAGAGGCTTGAATCTCAAGCTTGTGATTCATCATTTGTTTTGAAACTTGACCAACAAAACCCCATGAGTGCATTTCTCAATACCATAAAATAATCCAGTCATTTTTTTATAATACTGATGTGCACTGCTGAAGTAGGAGGGGTAGATTCCTCCATGAATTAGTTAATAAAACAGCCCTTCTATTTTCTTTTCATTTATGCTCAGTTTTAGTAGCAGGTCATCACTTGGTGTTAGCCATACTGAATGTGTTTTCCTTACTGAGAGATTCAAAAGGAGTCAGGTACGATAGTGCCGTGAAGATGAATTTCAGATCACCCCCAAGGATATTATATTATAATCTGTACACTCAGATCTCCTTTAGAAATCTCTATTATTTAAATATAGTGTTCTTTATAACAAACTTGTTAACTTTCTTTATTGGAACAAGGTGTTCTGTTGAGTAAGTTTCATTTAGAAAATTCGGTAACCAGTTGAAATGTAAGGATCCACTAGATCAAGTTCCAAAACACCGAAGCTGAATTGCCAAAAACAGACTTACGTAAGCCAAGTATGTGATGGCGATTTCCCAGAATATTCCCTGTTCTCCGAGGTATGTGATCTTGGTGTCGGTATGTATAAGTTAAGGGTCTATGGGAGTACGGTGGGGGGGAATTTCTCCTGCCAAAAAGAAGTTTAAAAGAGAAGAGTGATGTTCCAGATACTCTCTTCTCCTGGCTTTTCAATCTTTATTTTTTTTCTGTAACCAGTTGAAATGTAAGGATCCACTAGATCAAGTTCCAAAACACCGAAGCTGAATGACCAAAAACAGACTTACACAAGCCAAGTATCTGATGGCGATTTCCCAGAACATCCCCTGTTTTCCGAGGTATGGTGATCTTGAAGTTGGTATGTATAAGGTAAGGTGCTATGGGAGTATGGGGGTGGGGGGAATTTCTCCTGCCAAAAAGAAGTTTAAAAGAGAAGAGTGATGTTCCAGATACTCTCTTCTCCTGGCTTTTCAATCTTTATATATTTTTTTCATTGTGTCAACACTCGGCATTATGAGTGCCAAAATGAATTCACATTGAGGTGCCTTCTGTGCAGAGACTGCATGCCCTCCATCTGTCTGCATGGATTGCTCGCTGCCATGCAAACTGCTTTTCTCCTCCATTCTAAACACGTTGCAGATATGCTGCTGATTCATCAGACTGCTCACAGGAGGTGTTTCTAATTCACTCAGTAAAAAGTCATCCTTCTTATTGATGCCATAAACCCTTTCTTGAGTTCCTTTCTGATAATGACAAAGTCTAGAGATGAACCATATTTATTAGAGATACAGGTTTTCCAGCCCTTGTACCCACTCCATCTGTAATTTTCAGATCACACTTTTCCACTAGTGTTACTATATTCACCCATTTTCTTAACTAATGTATCCTCTGAATGCCAACATCTTTTATGAGTCAGATATCTAGTATAGTTTATAAACTGCCACTTTCATGCATGGATTTGCCCACAAATATGAATTTCCAGCCTCATTCAGTCATGATATTATTACATGTCCCTTTTATATATTATTTCTAATAAGATGCAAATATCTGGAATTTTTATTAATTTTGATGACATGCTTTATTTAATATTGACCAAGTCACTATCTTTCCTTTAGCATGACCAGTTATTTTTTTTTTCTTAGTACTTACACCATAACCTACACCATTTACACAGTGAAACAGCAGATTGCATTGTCGCCTCACAGCAAAAAGTTACCTGTTTGATTATCAAATGGGGTGTCTTTTGTGTGGAGTCTGCATGTCCTCCCTGTGTTTATGTGGGTTTTCTCTGGGTGGACCAGTTTCCTCCCACATTCCAAAGACATGCAGTAGTTGGGTGAGACACACTAAATCAGCCATAGGTGTTATTGTGCATGTGATTGTCTGGTATGGATGAACAACTGTGGCACAGCTAGCCACCCTGCAGTAAGAATCTTGCCTCTAGATGGTTGGCACCATTGAAATGATATCCCAACCCCATGTGTAAAAATGGTAAGAAAGAGTTGTGGATGGATGGAGTATGACACCATAAATTTTAAAATTCTGCATAATGAAAGCTTCCAATCTGTTAACCAAATGTCTTGATAGTTTACTGAATTGTAAACTGCAATAAATGTTATAAATCATTTTCTCAGTAATTTAAAAAGAATCCCACCAAGAGTGGTAAGAGCTGTGGCCAAAAGGAACTGTTTCCACGATTGTGACAAATGTGATTCAAAGACCTCATTATCAGCTAATTTTTTTTCTCTGAATCACTCATAATTGGTGCAAGTGCAAATCAGCACTTTCCTGTGGTAAATACCTAAGGTGGCTCATAGATTATGCTAGTGTAAGCCATACCTCCCAACTGTACCAAATTACTCGGTTTTTACTGAGTTTTGGGGTCCAAATACTGGGGTGTCACGATTCCTGACTGGCACCCCTTCATTTCCGATTTTTTTCTTTTTTTTTTCTTTTTTCACGCTTTGCGAGCTGATGTCATCACATACACGATGTGATGACATCAGCTCCATCAGGGCTACCAGCCTGTTGGAACTGAGCTCAAGGAGCTTGCATCGTGCACGTATTTCCGGCTGGGGCTCAAGGGCTGGCCTGGCTATTCAAATGCTTTGAGAGTGAGAACGGTTATGTTATTCTGAATGGGAAGGCATGTGAGCAGACTTGCAGTATTTCTGAAATGGAATGGAAAAGATTTATATTCTCAGATTTGAAGTAATATTATTCAGAAAGGCTGGCTGTTCAATGCTAGCAGACTTAAGGATTTATATTCATGAATGGAAGGGCAATACAAGCAAAGGAAACCTTTGTTCTGTAAGCTGACGGACTTGAAATAAGGAAACCTGTATTCTATGTTCGGAAAGGTGTGTGTGTGTGTGTGTGTGTGTGTGTGTGTGTGTGTGTGTGTGTGTGTGTGTGTGTGTGTGTGTGTGTGTGTGTGTGTGTGTGTGTGTGTGTGTGTGTGTGTGTGTGTGTGTGTGTGATGTATTCCCCCATTAGTGGCTTATGTCCAGGTTTTTTGTGCTAAGAGATTGAGAGTTATGGTGAGAAGTGAGAACTGAATTCACTAAATGATAGCCATTTAAGTTTCAGTCTTCCTATCCTTCATGAAATTGTTGATTTGGCATAGTGGTATATTGCTCTGAGTGTAGTGTACAGAGTTCTGGGTTCAAGGCTTGCCAGTGAAATGGATGGTAATAATACAACATTTTATTCTAGCAACTTTCCAAAATTATACAAGCAATGTTTAAAATGTGTCCCTGGTTTTTGGCCTTTTGCCCCCTCCCAAAAAAAAAAAAACTGAAATTGAAAATAAGTGCAAGAAGCTGTGTAAGACGCCTATGGCTTACACTACTGTCATTCTATTTATAGTGTGGGTGTGGAGATATAATTTTATGATGGAAATGTTCTGAATTGGGCAGTTTTGTCATTATTAGTTCATGCATTTTGTTTCATTGCCTACAGCCTACTAGAAAAATGTTCAAACAATATATTTAAAATGTGCTTTGTCTAACAAGTGTACTGTATTATACAAGGAATATAAGTTAATAAAGTCAGGAAGGTGTATCAAAGAATACATGTATATTTCTTGTTTTGTGGGCAGGGGGCCAAAGATTTGAAAACAGCCCAAAGGTAATCTTTATTCACCACTGGCCAGATGCATTTTTTTGGATGTGGTGTGGGTTTCAATGAATGTGATTTTCAAGGACAGAGAAGAATTAATGTTCATAGATTAGTACTATGCTAACTGTCCTTGCAAGCCATTTTAAGCTTAACCAATTATCCCTTGTGAGACTCAAACCCTGCACCTTCTGTTGGTAAGGAAAACACCTTAACCATTAGGCCACCTTCCCAACCCAAGTCTATCAAGTCTGTTAAGTCTATTTTCATTGTGAGACAGTATTGCTTTGTTTAGCAACCAGCTGTTTATTAGTTTGTGCATTGTGCTATAAAATGTAAAAATAAAATCCATATAATCATTGCAGTATGCATACATTAGTGTTTATGGTAAATGAGGTGAAATATTCAGGTAATGGGACATTGGAATGGCTGCAGGGGGACTCTGGTGCCATATTTTGGTTGTCTGTTCTTCAGTTTGCATTTGAAAGTTGGTATCCCACAATTCCATTGGAGTAGGTGAGGCTATGCAGTTGTGTATGTAAATTATATGTTAATCATACAGATTTGTACCTATTTTTCATGGACTTTGTCCAGATTTTTGTTTCCAGGTTGAGAGGTATGGTGTAGGCCCTCTCCCACACATCTGCATACATTCAGATACACACACACACACACACACACACACACACACACACACACACACACACACACACACACACACACACACACACACACACACACACACACACACACACAGACACCTCTTATCTGCCCCTGAGTTGACAGGACATCCTGTATCCTCTTAGTTTTGTTCTTGCCCTTGGAAATAATGAATGGTTACAATCAGTCAATAATGCCAGGTATTGTGTAAGAATGGTTGCACTATTAACTTTTTATGTGAATCAAAGTGCTGATTTAAAACTTCTTCATGGGGTCATGTAGTGTTCCTCCTGGCTTAGTGTTAAAGTATTCTGCATGACCCTTTAGAGGTATGGTACCCCCCACACACACACACACACACACACACATACAGAGGGGCACATCCATCTCTCTCAACTACCCTGATTTTACAGAATGCCATTAATGTTGCCACTTGTAATAAAAAAATACTCTGTGACACAAACCCTCCTCAGCTAGTGTAGTGCATCAAACCTCTGGTTTGACAATCTGCTTTTAGTTTACATGGACAGGGTTGAAAACTTTCCACCCTGTTTGTTAACTTTTATCTTTTTTTAAAATGACAGCTAATATGTTAAGATACCCCAAGTGCCTAATTGTGGTGCATGGGACTGACACTTTGTTAAAGGCTGTATTGTCTACTGTGGGTAAAGGGTTTGAAGTATGTCATGGTTTACTTTTACATCACTGATGTTGAGTGTTTCCCCCACTCCCATGCAAAACGTTTGTTCTATTAATTTTTACATTTTGCTGCTACCTAATGTTCCTCTCCCAATGTTGCAGAATTTGCTCGCTAGTTTTTATTCATCTATTTATTTATTTATCTGTTGTTGACCAGGTTAATCCCACAAGACTAGTTTCCTATTTTCAGGGAAAATCTAAGATGGTATTTATTGTACAAAGAGCTAATTTGGCCATGGCATCAGGCAACTTCCCTTACTCTTTGATAAGTGCAATGGGATATTTTACATCCACCTGCATTACCACCAACTCAGACAGATGGGACCTTGGTTTATTATTTCATCCAAAGGATGACATACTCAGATATGCAGTACCCCTCTTATGCCATACTATAGAATGCTGTGGGAATACAACCCACAGCTTTTTGCAATAAGGAGTGAGATACCTGTTGCTGCATTGAGACTGACATTTACTGGAACTAGCTTTGTCTGTATGAACCCCAAAAAACACACAGACACACACACACACACACACACACACACACACACACACATATATATATATATATATATATATATATATATATATATATATATATATACACCCATGCACACACACACACACAAACACACACACACACACACACACACACACACACACACACACACACACACACCCACACCCCCCCACACCCCCACACACACACACACATACATATACATATTCATACACAAACAAATGCAAGCACACCTATTCTACATATCTTTTAATCAAGCCACTATGGAGCCCACCCAGGCAGACATAGCCTCACACATAAATGCGCACACAGTCACTGATCTAAAACCACTCTGCATAAACTCACATATGCTGCCACACACATCCACAGATGTACACACACACAACCCTACTACCTGTCCACTAAATTCCCTGGTGGCTTCTACACCAAATTCCATGGCATTCGCCCATTAGAATTAATGGATGAATGCAAATTTCTGCCATGTTCATTAACACAGCTGGCCACAATAACATCTGTAGCTGACTGATTCTCTAACTCATTTGACTGCATAAAGGTTTGCTATCAAAATGTTGAAGTAACTTACCGTGACTATGCAGATCCCTGAACCGGAACAATGGACTGTTTAAAATGTTGATCTTTTCGAAGGAAAGAATTGACATTCGACCACTCACCATCCAGAAAATACATTGACTAGTATGCAGACAAATTTCTACTGAATTGCAAAGGTGGGTAGCCCCCCTGCACCCCCCTAAGCGCACACACACACACACACACACACACACACACACACACACACACACACACACACACACGCACACACACCCTGCTACTTATATAGTCTAACTGCAAGATTGCATTACATTGAGGCAAAGAGTAATTTCTCCAATCCCCAGTGTAGTGCGATGCACATCAAAACACAGACAGTCAAAACTGTGAACACAAGCTATGTATGACAGTTTCAAAGTCAACAGGAATTGTGTTTGCAGTTTTGCAACTCTGCAGCTCTGTGTTTGACCTTCTAACAATTGAGGTAAGTCACATCAATGTTTTAATAAACCCTGCATAAGTAGACGTACCATAGCCATTTCCAGAGGAGAGCATAGGCCGCTACCCAGGAATGTCTCATTAGCATTTTTAGTAGATTATAAACAGCTCACCAGAGAGCTGCACTTCTTCAGGTAGAGCACTGTGGTAGGACTGTCTGTGAATTAGAAATAGTTGCTACAAGTGGTAAAATGGACTTAACCTAGCCCTTGCAGTAATCTTTTTGACTCTCACCTTGTCCTTCCACATTCCATGTGGATGTGTCACCCTGATTTATCTCCCCCCTTATTTTAAGTTTTCCTTATTCTAACATCTTTCTTCCATGCAGCTTGGTGTGTAAGTTCCTTTTCCATCTAAGTTATACATATTCTCTGTTAATTTTTCCCTTATCTCCTTGCTACACCACGCATCAGTCTGCATTCTTTCTTTCACCCTTTATGAACAAATAGTATATTTTATGTTAAGATGCTTCCTTGATATTGTTACAACGAGAAGTCTTAAAGAACTCTTTCATGTTAAATAGAGTTTCCTTCTATATTTTATGTATACTGTAGATAAAAATAACTGCTGTTCTTTGTTATATTCTTTTTCCCTCTCTCTCTCTCTCATCTCTATCACTATCCTGCCTTCAGTTCACTCTCAAGTCTATATTTTCTTTCATACTACATGTTCTAGTATCTTTGTTCCTTTCTTTTACCTGATGCCTTCTGCAAGATCTCAGTTTTACCAATCCTTTACTAAATACCGCTATATTGTCAAAACCTTCTTCACACCTATAAAGGTTGGAAGCGTATTTATTATCATAAATATATTTAGCTAACTTTGAAGAAAAAAGGTTACTCTATGATCTATTTTGCACACCAACTCCCGGATTTACTAATCTTCCATGCAGGACTAGCTTAGTCCTGCATGGAAGTGGCTGTTTAGGAGCAGGACGGCAGCGTGCCATGCATATTAATGAGGCTCGCTGCCTGAGCTCCTAGTCTTACAAGGAGCATGCAAGAGTGCAGGGGGAGTGTGTGACAGCAGAGCTCTCAGAATATACACACCCCTGCAATGAAGAACAGCAGAAAAGGGTCAGAAATGAGCGAGACCGCACACAGGTGTCCGCATATCCCCACAAACAGTCCTCATGTGTACAACAGCAACAAAAGCACACATAAAATGAACCAACTGTTTAACTTCTTTTTTACAAATCCCATTAAAGATAACCGTAGGTGCGCGGGTGTGTCCACCGCTTAGCTATGGTTAATGAAGCTTAAATGGCTGAAGAGGATAAAAAGGAAGATATATGCAACTGAAACAGCATAGCAATAGTGTAGTGGGCAGAGCATTCGCCTTACGAGCAGGCATTCCTGATTCGAGTCCCACTGCAGCAGATTCGGTTTTCCATGGCAAAGCACGTTAAGAGTAATATTTATTAGGCATAACCCACTAAATAACATATTTTTATGATCTGGAGTACTGCAGTAAATGCTCATGTGAGATGTCAGTATCATAATTTAATCCTATTTTAATCCTAATTTAAATAAATAAATAAATAAAATAAATAATGAATAAGGTACTAGTAAGCAGGTTTAAGCACCAATAAGCAGTAGTAAGCATATTTAAGCACTAGTAAGTGAGTGTAACTCCGTTTGTGTGGTGGCAAGCAATGCCTACACTGGTTAAGCAATTCTAAAGCTAACTCTCTGTAAGCGGATGTAACGGCAGGCTAACAGTACTTACCATCATGCAAACCCATGCACACACACTTACAAATGCTCAAAACTGCCTTAATCACTCTGTATCCAATGGCCCTTGTTCTGCCCATCAACAAACTAAACAGCCATGCAGGTCTCTATACGCTATAGTCACAGTAGTTAACCACCAAGCCATCATAGAAGTATAGAAGAATGAGGTATCAGCAAATAAGTCCTCACCATAGTAAAACCAAACTGAGCCTGTGAAAGGAATCAGTATACAGTCATATGTTCCATAGCCCACTACATAACATAAATATGTGAATTGGAGTACAGCAGTAAGCCCAGATGTGAGGTGTAATTGTAATAGAGTGTTGAAGTCCCCAGTAAAACACAAGGACCCCATAGAGTGTACATACACATTAATCATGGATACCAGGCAGATATATAAGATGCAATGAATAAGAAATCAGTGCCAAAAAGGAAATATAATGCAAAGTCTAATGTAAGCAATGCTAAGCATTGCACAGGCCAGCTTAGGAGTTGTAAGCAATGTGTAGACCAGCTAACTCATTGTGCCCAGTGGTATACACCTTTAAACAATGACAACCTTAAGTAAGCAGTTTTGCCCATAGCCTAGCCTTTTCAAAACCGGCCAATCATGGAAATGTGTGGGAAATTGGCCCTACTTAAACCCAAGAGCCGGGAATACATCTCATAACTGGTTGTAGCTTCCCCTTGCAGGCACTATGGCAGTAAGGGGAGAAGGTATGCACTTTTGGGTGCAGCGCTGGTCTACCCAGGTGGCCAAGGCTGTAGCAGGACTCCTAGTTAAAGACCATGATCAGAGACTGCTGCAGGGCCAGTACCAGGGCTCCCAATATAAGGCGGAGGCCCGGGACCATCTCACCCATGACCTCAGCAGTGCCACTGGCATACCCCAAACTGGTTAGCAGGTCAAGCACCACTATGCCGACCTGAAGCAGCATAAGGGGGACCTCTTGGAGGAGTGGCTCCAAGAGGCTAGAGCGGCAGGGGATGTTCCAGACATGTGTAAGTATCACCCCAGTATGTGTTTAATAATTGCCAGCTCAGGTATATCATGGATACGTATGGCTAAATATTCCTCTGACGTCCCCCACAGTGGCAATGGAGCGGGCCATGAACCAGGAGGCCCATATCAGTTGCCTGGCGAGGTTGCGACATGAGGCAGGTCAGTAATATGCATTTACTGTCACAGGAAATAAAAATAAAAGTAACAGTAAATTAATTGCTCATATAAAACCTGTATTGTTCAAGGCAGGTACTGCATACACTAGAGAATATGGCAGGAAGAGTCTCATATTGTTTGTAAGTCAATAAAAGTGTAATAGCCTGACAAAACTGGTCTAACTGCTGGACTGCATGTGTATATCCTGGTATCATATGGTAATGTAGATATGTAATCATGTAATAGTACTATAGTATTAATCACTGTTGCCCACACCGTGCACCATAAATTGAATGCGTAGGAATGCCTGTATATGACAGGTGTAATCCCCAGAGGCCATTTAGTACAACTGAGAGACACATAGGCAGTAAACAGGGAAAATGCAGACAACAAAAACTGAATAGCACATGCAACTGAGATGTGAACTGTTGTTTTTTTAGCATACACAGCCATGGTTCGAATCCTGCCAGTGGTAGTAGTCTGCATACAGAATCATACCCCACAACTGTACAGATATGTCCAGAATGTCTATTAAAGTAGCCCATATCTGTTGCCTATCAACCCGTCCCCATGAGAAATCAGTGGGATGATCCCAGATGTATAGGCAGCAAACAGGAAATATAACTGATTGACACACAGCTATGAGAACAAAGCTGGCACGCTAGCAACCCCCCAATACCTTGTGTGAATAAGAAGCCACGTATGTCCCATTTACACTCCAACTTGTCAAGCTGTGGTCAGAGTGTGTACAGTAACAGAGTGAGACGTATGTGCATAATACTAATGTGTAATCTGGAACTTTGTGTGGTAACAGCCAGGTAGTGCTAACAAACATTGCTCCCACAGGTACGTTGGATACAAACACTGTGCTGAAAAATACAGACCATTATAATCTACACTGGTACTGTTCATTCTGGTATTGTAGGGAATTGTGAGTGTTGCAGTTTCTCTGAATAATAAAGTATCACTGGTCACTGTTACCCACACTGTGCTACATAATATAACTGTCTAGGAAAGCATGTATATGTGTGTGTCAGGTCACTAAAGGTGGAAGAGGGCAATATTCTAGATATGTCCTGGCACACCAGCATGTGGTCAATACATGGCCAGAGTCTGTGCAGAAAGAGTTGGAGAGCTATGTGCAAAACAGCAACCCAGAATTTGGGAGTATGTGTAGAAACAGTTGGTGTTAACAAACATTCCCTCCACAGATATACCAGGTAAGAGGTGTATACTGCAGGTAAAACCGGTTCATGTGTAATGATGATGACAGCCATATCACTGTCCAAAATAAGGCTATAGGGTAGTGTAGTAAGACTTGTAAGGTACAGATAACAGCACTGACTAGGAAAGTAATGTGGACTACAGGAATATACTAGTTGTTAATTGACATCTTTCTCTCCCCCCACCATATCTCCAACAAAAATCAACATACCCATCCCAACTAGTATGTAATGATGCTGATAATGTCCAATTGTTTGATAAATCCTTTAATGGTTCCCATGCATGTACCATATTGAATTATCCCAACATTGGTGGTATGGTGCCATCAACGTACCTGCATGCTGTTCTTATTACCACTGTGGTCCCATATATACATGTGTTCTAATTGCATTGCAACTGTTCTGTATCTGGTGTCTGGATTAATGGGAATATCTATGCATGTTGTTATACCTAACCCTGGAATGTGTTGGCTGTTACTAACCCATATAGGATGATGAAATCTAAACACTATAGCACACTTGGGAAGGCCAGTCCCAGCGGACCCACCTGTCCCACCTCATCTGGCCGTGGCACCGGGCACCAGCATGTCTGGGTTCCAACCCCAGACCTCCCTGTCCGTTGGTCCTGAACCAACTTTGTGTGCAACCCTTTCAGGGGATGGGGCTCGCCCCCCCCCCTCCGGGAGTGGGTGCGGACAGGTACCTGTCACCCATTGCTATGTCAAATACGTGGTCCATAGAGAGATCGACCAGCAGGTTGGTGATTTTCTATGCCAGCTCGAGAGCCGCATGTCGTGATTAGAGAGTCAGCCTGGCTCTGCGACTCAGCCCCCAGCATAACCACCTTCGGGGATGTGAAGGTGCAGTGGTGACTGCCCATGGGTGGGGACCTAATTCTGACTGTTACCACTAGGGGGCTTGTGGTCTTCCGATATCCGATCATCCCTTCCCATCAAGGTGTTAACCCCCACATGTGTCATATACCACCCCTGTATGCATTTTGTTTGTCTTGCCTGTTAACCTACCCAACCTACCTCCTCAAATATACCTACTACCCCTACCCATCATCCCACTCACACCTGAAAAAAAAATGGCAATCTGTTCCCACAAAAACATCTCACCCCATACATAGCTGTCTATTTCGCACACATGTCCACTGGACACATGTAATCTGGTCTAATTGGCATCACACTTTATTATTGTTGTCCTCACCCCTCTCCCAGGGGTTGGAGTGTCCAAATCTACTTCCAAATTCAGTGTATATGCACAACTGTTGCTGTAGAAGAAATGGGCAGCTATGGACCTTCCCTCCACACTTCCTGCACATCCCTGGATATTTTCCGTACTGTCTTTCCCTTTTTGTGCTCCTTGTTTCACCATGTTCCCATCAACCCCTTTTTCTTTTCTTTTAAAGAAATTAGTGTGGGGGTAAGCAGGAGTAAGCACTTTTAAGCAGAAGTAAGCGGGTTTAAGCCTGTTTGCGCAGGGGTAAGCAATGCTTACACAGGTTAAGCAATGCAGAAGCTAACAGAGTATAAGAAACTGTAACTGGAAGTTAGCAGTGCTTACCTCCATGCAAACTCACACAAACCTGCTTACAACTTCTTAAAAGTGCCTTAATCACTCTATACCCAACGGCCCGCTTTCTGCCCATCAACAAAATAAACAACCTCTGCAAGGCTCAAGCCCAGGGCCCTGCACACCATAGACAAATTGATTTACCACTAAGCCATGGCAGTCATGTATAACTGTAATGTTTTCAAAAACATTTCATCCAGCCCAGTCATTACACAGTACAGAGAATGTATTCCAACATTTAGATGTATGTGTGTGTGTGTAAATATATTAATATCTAAACAGATACAACATATCTAGATATGTATATATATATATATATATATATATATATATATATATATATATATATATATATATATATATATATATATATATATATATATATAAATATATATATGAACATATATACATGCAAATGCCTACAGCTATAGATATGTATGTCTATATCTATATGCCTAGATATATAGGCAGGTTATATTTATGTCTGTATATAGGTATATATATATATATATATATATATATATATATATATATATATATACCTATATACAGACATACATATAATGGGGAAATAACAAAAACATATATGTCCACATGCAACGTTAATGGGGTTGGGAGGGCCCAAACAATATACGTCTTGTATGAATAGGTATACCCCCCATAGCCAAACAAGTCCCCCCTGCAGTACTCTACCAAGTGTTGCAGATCCCATAACCTAGGATACATATACACAGACACATATATGCAGATGCAGGTATATATATATATATATATATATATATCAATATATATATATCAATATATATATATATATATATATATCAATATATCAATATGTATATATGTATAGATATATATATATATATATATATATATATATATAGATATATACACATATATAGATATATATGTAACTACACATACACACACACACAGATATGTACTTGAAGTTACATATGTAGTACATGCATACAATATGGAACAGTCACTATTCCTACAGTTACCACCTTATGAACTGGAGACTCTATGAGCCACCCATACAAATACCATTCATTGCCTGCAACATATACCCACAGATATATCAAAGGCTATAATACCACACACAGGTGTGCATAAATGGGAAACCTTTAATTGTGTACTATTACAGCTGTATATGCCACGTCATATAGCTGTTTAGACAAGGACATCCATATCAACTGAGTAATACAACTGTGAAAGAGGAATATTAATACAATAGTCTGGAAATGTTAACAAATGTTGCTGTCCAGGTCAAGGCTATCAAGTCGTACAATAGTAAAGACAGACTGGGCCACAGGATACCAAACAATCAATGGTAAGTAATGCAGTTGTATAGTTCACCAGCCTCTATCTACACTCTGTACACAATCCCTAGGGGGTAAAGACCCCAGGTGATATATTGGGATGTAACTGTTACATAACAAGGCACATCTGACACTATCACAAGCACACTGACAAACGGAACAGTCTGTATGGCATAGCAGGCTGTACAGGCAAGCCATGGCACAGAGTAACATACACCTGTGTGTAAGTGCATCACCACAACCAGTGAGAACACAGCCACAGCTACATATGGCATGCTAGCATATTATTACAGTATATGGACTCTCTGGTCAACACCAACGTCATATGTGCCACCCACACACTAACCCTACATATAATGGGCTGCTACACAGTGTGGTCCGCTGCCTGTCTGTGGTATGGGACATGTGCGTGTATGGCCCTACAAACATGTAAGCCAATAGGGTAACAGACAGTGGAGCAACATGTAACATCAGATAGAACAGGACCAAGTACAATGACATCTACCACAGTCTGTACACAGGCCAAGGTACATATTAACAATACACACTGCCGACAATCACCATGAGTACACAGACCTCAGTACTGTACACAACCACGAAATTTCCAGGTTATGTCATCAAATATAACTCCTACTATACATTACATGTGTAGCAGTCTGATATCTCACTGGCTTGTTACTAGATATGATGTCACTAATTATGGTGTACAGTACATATGTACCCCTTACTGCATGACATATGTACAAAGGTTGTCAGGGTTGTGGCTGGAGGCACATACACAGGGCCAATAGTGACATGTTGCTGTGATAACCTCATACAGTTACTGTTGTAACAGGGTGTGTTGCACCATATGTCCTATGAGGGATATGAAGTCAGTAACTCTCATGACTTTCACCATCTACAGGCTTCAATCCTCACATTACCTTCTGCAGTTCACAGATCGGTGCTCAATGGGTAACACCTATAACAAAAGGCACCACACACTGGCCAGTCTGCAGATGGCCCTACAGATGGGTGTTCCCTCATTAACATAGCACTGACATGGCAGGTATGTAAACATGTAGGACAGCCATATCCATGCACACCCTGTTAAACCAACACTACCCAAATGTAGTATAGCAGCACTTACAGTATGTAGTCTGGTCAGGCACATCCCCTTCCTCTGTGTTGGCTTGCTTCCACAGTGTATGTTGTTAGAGGTACACCCTAATCCATCTGAGATGCTATTTGCCAAACAACATATCGAGTTTCTGCTCACAGTGAATGAAAGGCCCAACAGCAACATGATGTTCCTAGATATTGGTGTGTGTTTCTATGCAATTGGCTTTGGGAATGTTACCACAGCTGTTCCACATGCAATCAGTTAGAGGAGGGCTGCATTTCATGCAAAGACCATCAGCTGATCTTAAGCATCACTTCCAATACACATGCTGCTGCCTATGCAAAGCAGGTGTAAGTCTTCACATGTACCAGATAGGAAGTAAGAGGGGCAGACTGAGGCACAGAAAAGCCATGGAGGGGTGGGAGAGTAAAACTTATGCATGTCTGTGTCACACATCTACCAGTACAGGGTATCAAACCCCCAATGACTATGCAGTGCTATCACATGTCCATGCAGTTATTGGATGCACCACATGGGTTACATGATGGGGAGCCCCAGAACATATATGCGATGGTGAGTGACATCTGCAACATGGATATGGTAGCTATGTGGTAGGTGTAGTACCGATGTCTGTCCGCATGAGCAGGTGTCAGCATCAACACAGCCACATTCTCGCACGGATGCACACACATTGACCTACTTGGCAGGGCCAGGAATACAACTCATCACTAGTGAGATTGCCACAACACATTACTGTGCAGGTATCACATGCACCACAGGGGTCATACGGAGGTTATATGGGAAAAGGGTATGGGAAGGACATTAGAAAGCATGCTTCAGTATGCCAATGGGAGTTGTAGTGAGTGTAAATGTGATCATACGCATCATACAACACGCACACACACACACACACACACACACACACACACACACACACACACACACACACACACACAGGGTGCCAGTACTGACATGTGTGGGTGCATTGATTCACGGGTGTGTAGTGGTCAACTGCGCCAGATGGCTATACAAGGCTAGGTGATGGGTATACCTTGGCAGCAGGCCACATGACAATGGTCTGCATTGTGGCTCAGGGGTGTAGTTTCTGGAGTTGCCCACAATGGTGGGTATTGCAAGCACCATCCAATCACCTGGGTGACTATTGCATGTGGCCAATACTGTGCATTGCTTGCCATGTATGTGTTCCTTTATCCATGACATGGATAGTGTCTGTGATGTGCACACCTCCCACATACATGTACAGTGACATGTGAAACTGTACCTGGGGTGTCTGGCCCATGTTGTGTACACAGATTATCATCAGATATTCCAGTCCTGGCCTCATGTGGTGGGAAGTGGTAATGGACAGCAGGTTTACCCTGCACCTACATTGATAGCATGTTAACAGCATTCCCTGGTGTCAGTGGCATCTGTCCATACAGGGCATGTTTTCAGGCATGGTATGTAATTTGTGGCTCACATTTGATGGCACCACAGATGTTGCAGGTGTCCAGTGGGGAACATGGGGAAGGTGCACTGTCTGCATGTATGTGCCTATTGGATAGATGAACAGGGTGCCATGCCCTCTGTAGACCACTGCAATCACTCCATAGTTACTATCAGTGGGCAATATGCAGTGTACTACCAACAGAGTGGCTGTTGCCTAGGCAAGTGTGTGTTTGTATGAGACATGGGTTGAAAGTGTTCTATGGGTAATATTAGGGTTGCTAACCTTGTTTGCCAGGCCTTGATGTAACATGTATGGGTTTACACCCCAGCTCTCAGCTATTTCACATCTGTCATCAGTGGGCATTGTGATATATACCATACTAGGGCCACCATAAGATGGATTTGAGTTACACACACACAAACACACACACACACACACACACACACACACACACACACACACACACACACACACACACACACATTATTACACTACAACACTACACAGTTATAGGATGTACCATGGAGATTACTGGAGTACTCCTTCCCCAAAGGTGTATTTCACAATGAAAGACATCAATTGCTAAAGCAGGGCATTAGAATTGGAGTGAGTGTGGCTAGGCTAAAATGCATTGTTCCCTACACAGACATTGGAACACACACAAAACATCCACAACCAACACATGTGGGTATAGAACCCCCAACAAAGGTCTATATCACACAATAGCATGAAGATGTTACAGGGCGCACCACAGGGATTACTGGAGAATGCCTTCACCAAAGGTATATTTCACAATGAATGACATCAGCAGGATTGCCAAAGTAGGGCATTTGAATTGTAGTGAGTGTGGCTAGGCTAAAATGCATTGCTCTTTACACAGACATTGAAACACACACACAACATCCTCAGTCGACATGTGTGGGTAATTGGCTAGGCTTAAAATGGCTCACAAGGGCAGTTAGCATTAATACTAATCTATGAAACTATATCACACTACATCATGAAGCTAAGAAAAACAAGAAACAGCTCCAATACTAAATAGACTCCCGTCACAAAACCAGCAGAAGTAATATAGCAACAAACGGAAGTCTAACCACGGTCACAGAATCACAATTCAAATAATTCACTTACAAAATCTCCGTAGTAAAAGTAAAAAAGAAGATTTATTCCATGGAAAAACAAATGAGCGCTTTCGCGTAGTGCAACCTACGCTTCTTCAGATATTAAAAACATACAAAACTCTCCCTTTTTTATACTAAATGTGGCGGGAAGAGTAACTTTAATTGACAATCAATTATCTAATCAACTGATTTATCAAACTGTGGAAACTCACTGACAGTTGAAATAGCTGGATCATCACTCTCCTAAGTAAGAAAACTTGTATTTGATATAAACATAAATAGACACAGTCATCACCTTGAACTATTGTTCTTAACCATAACTAATCAATCCATTTAGGCAATGTTTTTTAAAATATATATAGCACTGCAAATCATTTAGTTTTATCCTAAGAGTTGATATATTAATATTAAAATCTCATGCGTAATAGCTGTCAGGTGCATGAAGGCAGCGTAAACAAACTGAAACTAACAGCCAGTAGTGAAGCGTTATCATGCAGTAAATAATAGTTGTCAAAGCATAAAATGCATTACAGACAAATTGCAGCTAAACAACTTTTAGCATAGCGTTATTGTGCAACAAACTACACTCATTACACATATCTCTCTTTTTCATTAGGCAATATACACTAGCCTAAATGAAATACAGTGTAAACAAGCTGAACCTAGCAGCCAGTAACGGAGCTTAACCATGCAGTAAATGGTAATCGTCTTATGCATGAAACGCATTATAGATAGGTTATAGCTAACAGTTTTTAGTATAGCGTTATTATACAACAAAGATCAATCATTAAACACATCTCTCTTCTACATAAGGCAATATATACTAGCCTAGATGGAATAAAAAATATATGTGTGTACTGTTTTTGACAGTTTCATGACTATTGATTTTGATCTCGTTGCCCAAGTGAGAATCTGGTGTATGAATATGAGTGTATGTGACACGCGAGATGTTACGAGTGTGGTGCGTATCAATAGATATGCGACATATCAATTGGTTGCTTAAGGGTTTAGCTATTATACTATGTCAACTAATGTGGATGTATGAGTCACTATTAGCCTCTGCAAGATATATGTTCATCCACATACACAAACAAATGCCCATATATATCGATATTGTGGAAAATCTATAATTTCGTTAAAATTCTACAGCTTCGTTAAGGTGCTGTGTGTAGGCTGCCTAAAAACGCAGCCATATAAACCTATAAAACACACTGTAAAAAGACTATAACAATATTTTTTAAAAATAAATGAACAACAAAATTGCAAGCTTGATCTGACAACATCTACAGAACATAAAACATTATAATGAATGTCCTAAATAACAATGTGCAATGAAGCCAAATGTGACACATCAATGTGAACCATATGTATGGAGATCATAAACCTATATCATAGCTGATATTTACAAATATACATTCCTACTATAAAAAACCTAAATGTGTATGTATAAACATGAAAATGCCAATACATAAACCCCTAAATACATGGGAGTTATTTGAAAGTCCCAGTTATTGTTTTGAAAATCATAAAACTATAAAATTATAAAATTAACAAAATATCTATGAAATAATGAAAAGCTTAATATAATGTAGAACTCTTGGCTATCGAAGGTATTAACCATTGTATATGTGCTGTTGAATCATGGAAACCTACATTAAATATATTCCAGTTGCATAATGGAGATGTGTTCAGGTAATGCATTATACTAACAAAATTTACATTAAAGATGTATAAGACACTCTGATGTGCTTCCCTGAAACACACAAAAAGATGGAGACGTTCTTATCTATATATATAGTTAGGTGCATTAAAGTATGGGCTTAATGGAAATAGAATTATTCAAACCTGGATGTAAATGTGCCCCTAGTTTCAATATCCAATTTAATTCAGCCTTGGCCAACCTGTTCACTTCATCACCACCTCTCAAATTTGAAGCTGCTACTTCTAACACTCGAAACTGAAAAGAAGGATGTGTAGGATGCTCTATCATATGTTTGGCCAGGGCATTGTTCTCATTGCCCTTCCTGATGTCATACAGGTGATTGTAAATCCTGTCACTAAGTTTTCTTTTTGTTAAGCCTACATAGAACGCTTCACAACCTAAGCAATGAGCAAGGTATATTACGTTCTTCGTGTCACAGGTAGCAATAAATCTAGGAAAAAACTTATAATTCATATATGGATGAAAATATTCCTGAGTAGAGGTGATATAACTACATCTGTTGCAGTTATTACATGGATAAGTTCCTAGATTTGTCCTATTGGGAGCAATAATAGTAGTACCAGACAATTTTCTAGAGTTTCTGTGATTTAAAAAGCGTGTTTCAGCTAGATATTGTACTTATTTTACTGCCTGCACTTTAACAAAGTCATTTTTGTGTTTAAATTACCTATTTAACTTTTATAGGCTACACACTCGTGTGATAGCCATTTCTGTGCATTTAAAGTATTTTTTTGATTGTATCTGCTTTATTTTCTGAAAAAAACAAACAAAAAATATACTTGTTTTCCAGCTTTTCTAAGCTAGTATATTCCAGTTTTCAGGTTAGTGCTGAATTCAGGGCTGTGTTACAAGTTTCTGTGTTTGCCCATATGTTACTTGGATAGAAGGAAGTTTCTCTGTTCACTGTGAGAGAGGCAGCTTTGAGCAGCCTATCTGTCCCTGGAGTAGTGGTATCAGCCCAGAAATTAGTAGTGTATCGACCAATTTGGGCTAATTTCTATCTTTTTCATTTCCCTGCTATAAAACCCACATTTGCAAGGTTTTTGTGCTAGTATACAGCTCAGCAAGTTCTACAGCAGCTGAGAGACAAAAGAGAGACTTTGGAGTGATTAATTATCATTTTTCTGCATTTTCTTGCTGCCTTTAGCTAATGCCGCCTAAAACACTGATTTTCTAGAGTTTCTGTGATTTAAAAAGCTTGTTTCAGCTATATATTGTACTTATTTTACTGCCTGCACTTTAACAAAGTTGTTTTTGTGTTTAAATTACCTGTTTAACTGTTGTAGGCTACACACTCAAGTGTGATAGTAATTTCTGTGCATTTAAAGTGTTTTTTGATTGTATCTGCATTATTTTCTGAAGAAAACAAAACAAAAAAATATATATACTTGTTTTCCTGCCTTTCTAAGCTAGTATATTCCAGTTTTCAAGTTAGTGCTGAATTCAGGGCTGTGTTACAAGTTTCTGTGTTTGCCCATACCTTACTTGGATAGAATGAAGTAATATTTTATTGGTCAATTTGGGCTAATTTCTATCTCTTTCATTTCCCTGCTATAAAACCTGCATTTGCATGGTTTTGCATGCCAGGCAGCGACGGTTAGCTAGGGTATAACTATTCCTGGCTCCACAAAGTCTACTCTTCAATTTTTCCCTTGGAACTAGACAAACTTTCAACTTAAGCACTCAAACCATTCATTTCCCATACAGGCACTTGCTCAAAACTCATAGCAAGCACTAATAAACCTTAGCACTAGACCCCCTCCTATACTGCAGAGAAGAACAAGGCTCTCTATTCGACCTTACCAGCCAATCAGTAACACAGTTCACTGTACCTATCCAGGCATGTCCAAAGGGCATTTTCAAGTGTACTCTCTGGTCCAACTGGTAAATCTGGGCATTTTGAGGCAATGTTACAATTGCCTCATGTACACAGACAACCCTCTCTTCCTTCCGCCAAATATTAATACATGCGAGAGATGCAATTATACAGCCAAACTGGAGGCTAAGCTCTCTCAACTCAAGACTGGACCAGCAGTCAAGAGGAGAAGGGAATTACTTGCATCACACCACCAGTCTCACATAGACCTATGAAACCAGCACCAGCAAATAACACACATAAATACAAGAAAACATACTCAGAGGCTCTAAATAAAAATCTGCAGAAGCAACAAAGACCTCCAAAGCAGACATCCAAGCAACCTCCACCCCCCCCAACACAAACTATGAAACACATACTTCACAAAACCAGTGTGCCACACAATCACAACCCTTAAAGCAAAATAACATAACCAACACACCAGTAATAGGTGACTCTATAGTCAGGCACACTGATGTCCCACTCACTAGGCTGAACAAGGAGCAGGTTACTGTTAGCTGCCTGTTGGGTGCCAGGATCTGCCACATAACACAAGCACTCAGGTCACTCCAGAACAAGTACAAATATGACTCTGTCATTGTCCATGTTGGTGTGAATGACCTAAGCCATACCTCCCTGGACTACATGAAGAGAGACATGGAGGAGCTCTCTGATCACGTAGCCCAGGTCGGTATAACCCTGACTCTGAGTAGTATCCAGCCCTCACCAAGAATGATACCATGGTATAGAGAAAAAATTATCAATTTCAACAATTGGCTAAGTTTATAGTGTCATTCAAAGGGGATTCATTGTCTGTCAGCATGGAATGACATGCTCGACAAGCCACACTGCTTCGACAGCTTGCACCTGTCACCCTTAGGCTTTCGAATACTGGCAAGTCTCTTGCCACCCCCATAGTGCCTTTTTTAGGCAAGGCTCAAAAGACAAACCCACCACCGTGAATAGCACAAGTAACAAAAAACTGAGGGTAATGCTACTCAATGCCAGAAGTCTAAGCCTCAAAATGCATGCACTCGAGGCACTCCTCAGTATGGAGAAAACCAATATATGTGCAGTAACAGAAACCTGGTTTAAGGCTCCAGAGAGCACCCCAGCACTACCAGGCTACTACTCATACGACACATTTTGACAACAAAACCTGGACTGAAATAGAAAAAGGCAAGGGAGTATCCATATTCATCAAGGACACCCACACCTTCAGGTTAGTGGCATAGCACGATGCTTCAGAGATCATCCACGTGCAACTAACAATGGGCAAAACTGCTATTCAAATTATAGCTTGCTACAGATCACCCACCATGTCCCAGGACTCCCACTCCACATTCCTGGAAACACTGGGAAACATAAAGGTCCTACCAAACACCCTGATGTTGGGTGATTTCAATTACCCAAATATTAACTGTGAGAACTATTCAACTGCAAACTCCCTTGCCCAACATTTCCTAGAATTTATAAACTCAAATGCCCTGGATCAACTGGTGAACACCCCCACCAGAGGTGACAACATATTGGACCTGGTCATCACCAACATGGGCAACCGGTGTTCCAGCCAGTTTAGTTCTTTAAGGGAGATACGATGATGGCTGCAGTAGAAGGTTTCATTGGCAAATGTAGCAATTTTGTTGTAACAGGCATCCAGCTTGTGTAGGTCTGTCTGTCTAAGGTTGGTAAGTATGGGGGCTTCATAGAGTTGGGTGGAGATTAGCTGGAAATAGGCTATGGAGATTCTAGCCGACTTGGTTAAGAATTGGCGGCTTCAATATAATGCCCCAAGTTTCTTGTGAACATTTTTTATTGTGAGAGATGTGTGGGTGTCAAATCTAAGTTTGGTGCCTATTTCCACACCAATAATTTTGTGTATTCTGATGGAGAGGTGATGGCATTGTCGTTGGCGAGAATGTTGAAGTGGAGGGTGTTTTGGGTGGCTTTGGAAGGGTGGAACAGGAGAAGTTTTGTCTTACTTGGGTTGAGTAGAAGCTGAGCATTGGATAACCAGCTTTCCACAGAAGAGAATGATTCCTGTGTGATTTGTTGTAGCTCTGGTAGACTGGGGGCAGAGCAGATGACAGTAGAGTCATCTGCATACTGTATAAGAGATGTTTGTGTGGTGGCAGTATGTAGGTTATTAGTTAAAAGTGAGAATATCAGAGGGCCAAAGATAACCCTTGGGGACCTTTGAGAGTAACTGGGAGGCAAGGTTATAGGTTATCACCACAGATTACTGACTGCTGGCATCCATGTAGATAGTTGTGGAGTCAGTTGCAGTCTGACTATGAGAAGCAGAGGTTGGAGAGAGTAGAGAGTAGGAACTTATAAGATACCATGTCAAAGGCCTTTGAGAGAGTAGAGAAGAGGCCATTGTTTTTGTGATGAAGTATAGTGTTGGTAAAGGAGAGCAGAGTGGAGGTAGTGTTGTGATATGGCCTGAAACCATGTTGGGTTTTGGAGAGGAGATTATTAGCTAGGAGGTAGTTGGAGACCTGGGTGTTGATACATTTTTCTAGTGTCTTGGAGAGATGGGAGATGATAGCAATGGGGCAGTAATTGGAGAGGTCGGTGGAGGGGTTGCCTTTGTGGAGGGGAATGATGTAGTTTTCTGTTATGGAATGGTTGATTAGCATTGAAACTGGATAGGCTAGTGTATCAGCTGCAATTTTCAAGTATTCAAAAGGGAGGTTGTCAGCTGCGAGTTTGGTGAGTTTAAGTTTTGACAATAGACTTTTTGTATTGGAGGTAGGTACTGAGGTGAAGAAGAAAAGAGGAGTGGGGGTTTAGGGTTAGGAGTTGGGGGCTGTTGTAGAAAAGTGTTGTTTGTTTAGAGATGCTATAGTTTCAGTGAAGTGTTTGTTGAAGGATTCAGCAATACTGCTGGAGGAGGGGGGCAGATGACTGGGGGGTGTCAACCTTCTCTGGGTGGAGGATAGTGTTAATAGTGGACCAGAATTCATTAGGGTTGTGGTTGGTAGAGTTTAGGATGGATTTATAGAAGAGGGATTTGTCTAATTTTATTTGCTTTTGGGCTTTATTGCGCCGTTCTAGGAATGATTGCCTATCTGAGTTGTTTTTTGTTAGTCGCCAGTGCTCCCAGGCCTTATCTCTGGATTTCATTAGGGTTTTGGTGGTCTTTTGTAACCATGGGGCATGCCTGGATCTGACTTTGGCATTTCTTACAGGAGCATGGGTGTTTAGGATGGAGAGGAAGGTACTGATGAAGAAGTGGGCAGCCTCATCTAAGTTGAGGTATTTTAGTGGTGACCAGTAAATTTTTTGCAGGAAGAAGATGAAGGAGTTGGGGGCTGAAGTTGGACTTGTTCCCTATTTGCCTGTGGATAACCAGCTGGAGACTGTGTGGTGCCAAATTAAGAAAGTGGGGTAGTGGTCACTAAGACTGTCAGGTAAACAGCCTGCTAGGTAAGAGTGACTGGCTTTGTTGCCTATGATCCAGTCAAGTAAGGTATGATTGTTAGGGTTTTTGTTGATTCAGGTAGGGGATTGGATGGGTTGAGTAAACCCATGGAGATTAAGGTGAATGGTTGGGAGATTGTTATTACAGGATAGCCAGCTGATGTTAAAGTCACCGAGAATGATGGTTTCCTGAGGTAGAGATAAAATAGCCCAGCTCAAGAGATTTTCTAGGGGTGTAATATTTTGCCCTGGTGGGAAATAGTATACTATGATATTGATTGTTTTGTTTGGGTTTAGTTTGAAATTGGCATAAAGGATTTCTTCATTGTTGTGGTGAGAGGCAGATGTGTTCAGGAGTTGAATATTGAGGTGGTGTTTAAATATCAATGCTACACCACCTCCTTTTTTGGACAATCTGTCTATGTGAAGGATGTTGTATTCAGGTGGAAGTATTTCCTCACTTTTGATGTGGGGTTTGAGCCAGGTTTCAGTTAGGAAGAGAATATCTGGGGAATATATGCTTATGCTGGCACGTAGTTCTTGGATTTTATTGCATATGCTTCTGATGTTTAGGGACATTATAAGTAGGTCTGTTGTTCTTTTTTGGCTAGGAGTTGAGTTGTGGGGGGGCGGGTTGCTTGGACTAGGGTTTGCGGTTGGGTTGGATTTGGGAGGACCAGGGTTTGGATGGATGCCTCCAGCGACTGCTAGTTTATAGAGGTTGTTTAGGATATGTTTTATATACATAGTAAATTGCTTATGCCATCTTAGGGATATTTTATTTTTGAGTGTGTTAGGTGTTTGGTAATGGAGTGTGTGTATTGTGAGGATGTTTTTGGTGGCAGGGGTGTGTAGTTATAGTGTGAATGTTTGAGGGAGTGTGTTGAGAGAGTACAGTGGAAGTTGTTGAGGCATGTGACTGTGGAGCCCTGGTAGGATGTAATGTGAGCTAGAACTAAGCAGTAGAATGATTGTGTTGTATGTAGGGGGAGGGGTGACTAGTTGTGTAGCCTAATTGGTGATAATTAGGGGTGGGGTTAAGGCTAATAATAAATGTAGAGGTACTGAGGGTGGGTGGAATAGGGAGCAGGGATGGGAGTGAAGTGATGTAGTGAACGGAGCGGGCTAGAACCCCCCAGGCTAAAGATTGCAGGGTAAGTGTCTAAATAGCCATAAGTGTCTAAATAGCCAAATTGTTAGGCATTATTAGAATCTAGTATGGAAAAACAGTCTATAGACCTAATTTCAGCAGTGTCCTTTCTGGGTAGATACCTAGTTTGAGGCAGACAAAAAGTGGCAGTTTAAGTACCTTTTTGCCTCTATTTTACAAGTGGGCAATTCCAGTGTATCTACTGGGTTACCTTTTAGCAAACAGAGTTGGCTAGAACCTCCCAGGCTAAAGATTGCAGGGTAAGTGTCTAAATAGCTGTAAGTGTCTAAATAGCCAAATTGTTAGGTTCATAGGTTCATACTAGGCTATCTGCCCTGGGGCAATTATAAGCCTAGCCCGATTTTATTTGGCTTACGCCACCCCTTGATTTGAGTATACTGTGCCCTTTTTACGGTTTAGTTTACTGTGCCTCTGTCTAATAGTGACATGGAAGTAATCCCCGGAACAAACCTACGATCACCCATTCACTCATCAAGATTCTTCTTGAAGAGATTCAATGAGGTGCTCTGCCTAACATGAATTGGAATTCTATTCCAGAGCGAAGGGAGCCTCTGGGTTATGAATCTGTCCCTCCAGCAAGTCCTATTTATTTCTGTGCTGAGGTTCAAGTCCCTCGAGCATGTGGCTCTAAGGGATTTAGATTTACTGAGGTGGAGCATGTCCATTAATTCTGGATTGGACATAGCTTTGTATGTCAGGCATAGATCGCCTCGAAGCAGGCGGTATGCAACTGAGTAGAGCTGGAGTTTTTTTAGCCGAGCAGCATATGGCATCTGTTTGAGTCCCTTGATCCTCTTGGTGAGGTACTTTTGGGGTCTTCTAATTGCTGCAGGTGTCGGGTAAGGTACATCCTAAAAGGGGCATTGTATTCTATGATGGGCATGATCCCAAAAACAAATGGCGTGTAAAAAAACGCTGCAATGCCAATAATCCGTGAAACTCGATGTCAAATCTTCCTTGGGATCAGACAGTCACGACTTCTTATATAATAAAACTTTTATTGCAGATTCTAGGTTAAGCGCTTTCACCTACATAAACGTAGGCTTCATCAGAACACACAACTTCTAAAATTAATTGCTTAAATACTTAAAATTGGCGCCAGAACTTGAGCCCAAGCTCTCAATTAAAGTGATATTCCCACTGAAATATCTGTTATATATAAGTGTAAATACAGTACATCATAGCATTGTTTGCTCTAATATACAATATCATAAAATAAACTGAATCATAAATATATTATAAAATGAGAAATGTTAATCAGAAAAAAATATATATGAATACATTATAAATATTCCAAAATACTTTTCATGGATATAAAGTCATTCAGACCTGGTGGGGTGGTAGCATCTGCTAATATCTGCCAAAAGCTTTCTCTGAAAGCTAACTTACTTTTTATATTACTCCCTCTGGGGTTATGTTTCACCACCTCTAAAATACCGAACCTGAACTGATGTTCATTGCCTTTATTAATAATATGTTTGGCCAAAGCATTTTTCTCATCTCTAGTCTTAATACTGTATGTATATGCATATATCCTCTTTCTAAAATTCTGTTCCGTCTTACCTATATAGTATGACGGACATATTGTGCATTTGGCCAAATATTTATTTTATTATTTTATTTTACATTTGTTGACCGGGCTAGTCTAACTGGACATAAATATCCGTTTTCAGTAGAGGCCCGGGGAGAAAAGCTCCAATACATGCAGTAAACAATGATTTCTTACATAATGCATAATATAAGTAAAGAAAACAAATACAGGTAGAATGAAAAATTTGTTTCAACACGTAACACCTAGTAAATTAGGAGATGAATCTAAACTACATAGTAATATAAAATGCTTTTAAAAACAGTAAGAGTAAAAAAAATAACAACAAAAAAAATTTACACAGGCAGAATAAAAAATTTCTGGTAAAGCCTAATTCTTAGATAGAATTCTAAAACTCTTGGAAGTTATCATAAGTAGCTAAGTAAGGGGAAAAGGGGGGAAAAATAGTTGAGTGAGAGCATGATTTCAGTCAGGATTTGCCCAAGGACACAGCCATTGTGTTTTGAGATGTTCTTTAATGTGTTTTTAAGAAGAGGGGTAGAGTTTTGATTGGTTATTTCTTGTGGGAGTTGATTCCAGATTCTACCAATGGAATTTGAGAGTAATGCATCCCCAGCTTTATTATGTGATTTAGTTAGAGATACTAGGAGTTTATTAGCAGAACGGAGTGTGGCTAGGTTTTTATAAGGTATGATCAGTTTTGTAAGGCTAGGGGTGGCATCAGGATAGTAGAGGGTCTTATGAAAGATGAGTAGTTGTTGATAGAGTAAGTGGTTATTTAGCTCTAACCAGTTTAGAAGTTTGAGGTTAATACAATGGTGAGTACGTTGGGGAGTAGCAGTAATAAATCTGGCTATGCTATTGTAGCAGCTAGAGAGTTTGGTAGTGTTGTTTTTGGATAAGTTAGTGTAGATAGGTGAGGCATAGAAGAGGGTGGAGATCAGGTGTGTTTGAGCAATAGTTTTTCTAACTTCTGGGTAAGAAAGGGTTTAATTCGGTAGAGTGTTCCAATTTTTTTGTTGACAGTTTTAATAGTGATATTAATGTGTTCATCATAATTTAGATGATTATCAATAGTTACACCTAGCAGTCGAGTGGTCTTATCAGGGTTTATGCTAGTCGCATTATTTGAGAAGATAGTAAAGAGAGGTGTGAGAGATTTATGAGTGGGAGTAAAGAGAAGAAGCTTGGTTTTTTTAGGGTTAAGGAGGAGGCAGTGTTGCATGAACCAATTTTCAACATATTGAAAGACAGATTGGGTGAGGGACTGGAGGGAGGGAAGATTTTTAGCAGTGCAGATTAATGTTGAGTCATCAGCATATTGAATGCAGGTGGCTTGTGGTATATTCAAATGTAAGTCATTGATGAATAAAGAAAAAAGAAGGGGACCTAGGATTGAACCTTGTGGAACTCCAATATTAACTGGGAGTAAGGAAGATAGGTTGTTCTCCCAAAGGACTGCTTGTTGCCTGTTATAGAGATAGCTCCTAAACCACTGTAGTGAGTGTGGGCTAAGAGAATAAAGGTTAAGTTTGTCAAGAAGTATATTGTGGTTAACCATATCAAAGGCTTTAGACAGATCTATGAAAAGTGCTGAGGAGAAGCAATTGTTGTTTCTATTATTGTTTATAGAGTCGGAGAAGGAAAGGAGAGCAGTTGTTGTGCTGTGGAATGGTCTAAACCCATGTTGACAGTCGGCTAGAAGTTTGTTTTGAAGAAGATAGTTAAGAATTTGTTTATGAATGCATCTTTCCATAATTTTGGCTAATGGGGAAAGTAATGCAATAGGACGAAAATTTGAGAGTTCAGTTGATGAACCTCCTTTATGTAGGGAATTATATGAGATATTTTCCATAAGGTGGGGATTGTTCCTTCAGAAATTGTTCTATTTATCAGTATGGAGACTGGATAATTGATAGCTTTAGCAGCTATTTGTAAGTATTCGGATGGGAGTTGGTCAGCAGATGGGGTGCAAGGTTTGAGATTCTTAAGAAGCTTATAAATAAGAGATGTAACAACGGGTTGGATTTGAAAGTTCTTAGTTAAGGGTACAGAGGTATTAGGTGGGGATGCAGATGGTATAGGTAGTGAGTTAGCTAGGGATTGGATGGCTTCTGTGAAATACTTATTAAAGGTATCAGGGATCTGTGTAGCATCATTAAGGTGAAAGCCTGTAGGGGTAGGAGTTGGTGCCTGTCCTGGTTTAAGAAGTTTATTGATGCTTGACCAGAATTTTTGAGGGTTTTTTTGACTACTTTGTTGCAGGTGAAGATAATATTCCTTTTATCTCTAACAGTATCTTTTTTGGTGGCATTTCGTAATTGTTTGAAAAGGAGATGATCAGATGTACATTTAGTAGATCTCCATTTGGCCCAGATTTTATTTCTGAGGATCATTTTATCTTTTGTTTGTTTAGAAAGCCATGGAGCAGCTTTGGATCTTATTCTAGTTGAGTGAAAAGGGGCATGATGATCAAGGATCTGAAGAAAGTTTGTATTGAAGTAGGTCACTGCTTTATTTAGTTCAAGGTGAATTAGTGGTGACCAATCACAAGCTTGTAGTTCAGTAATGAAATTTTCAGAGTTAAAGAACTTTTTTGATCGGGATGTTCTTAGATTATGAGAAGGTGGAATATTCACTTTTTGTCTTGTGACATATGTAAGCATATGGTCACTAATATTATCAGGAAGGGTTCCTGGCGTGTAGCTGCTAGGGTGGTTGTTAATAAGGATCCAATCAAGAGTTGTTTCTTTTCTATTTTGTTTATGAATTCTAGTAGGAGTTGTTATTAATTGCCTGAAACCATATAGATTAATATGGTTAGTTGGGTGTTGGTTTGAACAGGTTATCCAGTCAATATTAAAATCACCAAGTAATATTGTTTCTTGGTGTTGTTGGTTGGAAAGTGTGCTTAGTAAGTTTTCTAGAGTCTGAGTATTTTTACCAGGGGGGAGATATATACAAATTAGATAGATAGATTTGTTATTATTAATTTGGAGTTTGGTAGATAATGATTCAGCTTTGGGGTCTGTTAGTGAAAGTTCATTATGGATGGTAAGTTGGAGATTGGATTTATAGAAGATGGCTATACCACCACCTTTCTTATTTTTACGGTCATATCTGAGTATGTTGTAGCCAGGAGGAGTTATTTCCTGGTCATGAGTAGAGGGTTTTAACCATGTTTCTGTAAGACATAATATGTCAAATGAGTGCAAGTTCAATAGTGCATGGAGATGATGGACTTTGTTGTTTATGCTCCTAATATTTAGGTGAGCTATTAGAAGGAGTTAGATGTTTTCATACTTGGTTGAGGTATAGGTAGAGAATCTGTATTTGTGTTTAGATTAGTCTTAGTGTAGGGACCAGGGTTAGGATGTATATCTCCAAGTAGTAGGAGGTAATGATTGGAGTAGAATAGGAATTTAAGGATTTTGAGTAAGTTGTTACAATATCTTTTGTTGAGGTAGAATGTTATATGAGTTATTCTATGGTATTTTGGTAGAAGAAAATTAGTAGAGCAGGTTATGTTACTGTGATTAAGGGTAGTGAGAAAAGATGATGGTAGTGTTTGCTGGAGATGATGATTTTGTTCCTTTAAAGAGTTGTTTTCAAAGAGGGTGATATAGTAGGATATAGAAAGAGAGGCTAGAATAGTGGTAAAGAGAAAGATGTATACGAGAAAGGGTTTTAGTGTAGGAGGCATGGTATTGAGTAGGTGTTAGGATGATATAATTTGTGAGAGTTGGTCAGTGCAAGAGCCAGTGGTTATGAAATAACCAGTAGTATGTGGTGTCTAAGAGAAAGAAGAAGTAAACAACAAGACCTGGATAGAGGTTATCAATAGTAGATAGATGCTGATAGAATTAGTAGGTACAAGGGGTAGCTTAGTCTAGGTGAAGTACAAGATAAGTAGAAGAATGATATGGAGGTGAATGTTAGAGATGGGAGTAGCTAAAGTAGCAAGAAGTGGGAGGAGAAAAGGAACGAGTGTAATATAGCTAAGGGGAGAGCTTAACTGATAAGGGGATGGTGATAGGCTAGGGATAGGGGAGTGTCTAGAGAGCTATAAGGTAAGGACACCTAGGGGTGGGTGGGATATGGGGGTAGGGTGGGGAGCGGGGCTCAAACAAAACAATGGAAGAGCAAGTGGGCGAGAAAACAATCAGTAAGGTGCAATTCAAGGACAGAAGGCTGGCTAAAGGAGGATAGTGAAGGGGAAAGATTACAGATAAGTGAGGCTGAGAGTAGGTCAAGTATGGGGATAGGCTCAAGGAAGCCTAGAATATGTAGAGGTGGTGAAGAAAGCAGCCTTAAGACAGGTTGCTCAGACTAAGGGACAGAGAATGTAGTCCGGGCAAAAGAAAAGCGAAAAAAAGAACGACAAGGAAGAAGGAAAGAGTCAGGGAGCAAATGAAAATACAAACAGTGAGGAGGGCAGATGGAGACACTACAAAGTTCCCAGGGGGGGGAAGAGAAGAGCATAGGAGGAGGGAGAAGGTGAAAGGCAAGTACTAAAGACACAGATAGATTAAGGGCTGGATTAAAGAAGGTTAGGGTCTACAAAATGTAGAGACAGTCTAAAGGATAGAGTAGTAAGATAAAACAGGGAGGGGGGGGTTGCTGCTGGCAGAGACTGGCAGTAGTCTATTTAAAGTAACAAGAGTAGAGAAAAAAAATATAGTATAGTATAGTATAGTATAAGTAATACTATATACTATATACTATATACTATACTAAAAATTTGGTATTGCAATTTCCCTTTTTGAAAAATATTTTGGTTCTATTATAATTCCTCAATTTTAACTCAGTGTCCTCTAATATGTAACTACACTGGTTACAAAAACCACATTTCCTAGTGCGTATATTTTTATCCATCTCCTCACATTTACTCCCTTTTTCTAATATACTTTTTAAATTTAGTCCCATTTTGTATACAAAGGTCGGTTTCGAACCCAAAATCTCAATCATCTCATGGTTGGTTAACAAAGTATACCAATATTTATTTAATATATACTTCATTTTGTTACTAAAGGGACCATATTCAATAATACAAGCTTTGCCAAAAGCATTATTGTTACCTTTCCCATGTTCTTCCTTGTTTGTCTCTAATTTTTCTTTGTTTTTTTGTTCCTAGTAATGGAACTATACTATTACCCCATCTTTGCATTAATTCTGTACTAATGTTATTCATCATTTCTACATTATAGCCTCTGTCTAAAAATAAGGAGGTGATGAATTGTATTTCCTGTATCACCTCTTCTAAAGATGAGGTCATTCTCAAGGCTCCAATGCATTGACCTTTGAATATATTTCTCTTAGTTTTAATAGGGTGGCAACTTTCATAGTCAATATATGAATATGTGAATGTTTCCTTCCGATGAATTTTAGAATAAAATATATTGTCTATCCTAGTCACCATGGTGTCCAAATATGGTACTCCTGTACTGTTACTGTTAGATGTAAATTTCAAAAAATTGCTACTGTGGTTCAGAAAAGTTAAAAAATTGTCAAACGTTTCCTGGCTTCCTTCCCATATAATATATATGTCGTCAAGGAAACGTGAGTAATATTTTATATGACTAACATATTCACTCTCAAATATACTATTCTTCTCCCAATTTAACATAACTAAATTGGCGTATATGGGGGCACAAGCGGCCCCCATAGCCACGCCTCTGACTTGTCTGAAGATCTCTCCTTCATAGTAAATAAAGTTGTTCTCTAAAACTATAGACATTAAGTCGTGTACTAACTGGATTCTGTCCCTTGTCAAGTTACTGTGTCTGCGCATACTATCATAGAATGCCTCCAAACCTTCTTCCTTAGGTATGCACATAAAAAGATCTATCACATCTATGGAAGCAAATAGTAACTCTTGAGTAATTAGTGTAGTAGGATAATTTTTTAAAAATTCCCACGAATCTTTCACTAAATGATCAACATTGTTATATACATGTTTTAAAAGGGAATCTATAGCTACACCCATTGGAAAAGTTTTCGATTTGCTGCCCGATATTATTGGTCTAAATGGGGGGTCCATATGATTTTTGTGGACTTTGGGGATTCCAACCATAGTTGTCAAAGTGGGGTGATCCACCTTAAGGAAATTATACAGTTCTTCTGTGATTCTATTGTCTAATAAAAATTCCTCAATGTACCAATCTATCTTCCTATATGCTATATTTAATTCATTTTGTGAAATAATCTCATAATTTCCAGTTTCATGTAATATCTCAAATATTTTAGTGTTGTAATCCATTTTATCATATACCACAACTCCGCCACCTTTATCAGGCTTCATAATCCTTATGTTGTTGCTAATTCTTAAATCATTTAAAACTCTAATTTCTTCATCTGTGAGATTCATCAAGGGTTTTTTTGATTTCCTGTTGATTTTGTATATGTCGTGAGTAACCAACCTCTCATATCTAAGGACATCTTGGTTCATTATGGACATAAAACAACTCTTTTTCTTTAATGTTTTTGTACTAGTCCCAGTTTCAGAAGCCTTATTGTCCTTAAACATAATAGCCAAATTTAGCTTTCTAATGTATTTTTTAAATTCACAAATACTGTCTACGGTCCTAAAACTTGGGGTTGGGACATACTTCATGCCCTTAGAAAAAAGACTAAAATGTGCTTTACTCAGCGGAGTCAATAGACAATGTTCATAGTAGATTGGCGCCTACAGATTTTACTTTTGATTTTTCTTTTGGCAACGTTGCCGACGAAGCCAGAAGGACAGGTACCAGACCAAAATTGGGTAATAATATGCGAACATATGCCAATGCTACAGTAAATGCTCAAGAGCAAAAAGGTACTGTAAAAGCCAATACTCAATCTGAAATTGTTAACAAAACACGAGAGAAAAATTAAGAGCGTCTGCTTAAAGATTTTTTAGACAGCGATTGTGTGTTTGATGGTAGTAAAAACAGAGAAAACCACAACACACATTATAAATTTAATGGGACATTGAAAGATTTAATATATGAATTTGGTAAAAAATTGAATGTGATTAATTCCATCAAATTAGACAATGCTTATTTATCTCAATGCATCAACTCTGGTATTGTACCTATGGGACTACATTTCTTTAAACTGCCCATGGGAATTGAATTAACGAAAGAATGTGAAGGTGAATTTAACACATTGTTTGACAGTTTTGGCATCGAATATATGAAAAAACTAATCAAATTTAATAATGCCAAACTATGTATCATTTTGAATGAAATAGATCAAATGAATGAGACCATATTGTCAGACTTGATGTTTATGAACTGGGAAAAGTTATATTATAGACAATTTGAAATGGCAGAGAACAAGACACAGACTGCTTTTGGAAGGAAAAGTAAAAAATTAGCTAGGGACATTGAACAATACAAAACAGGGAAGGCATACATTTGGTAAAACTCTGTTCAGTATACACAAGATAGACAGTTATATAGAGATGATAACACCATGGTTAATGGAAATTTTCAACAGGTACATATCAGGGAGAGCAACAAAAAATGGACCAAGAACAACACATGGAGAAAAAAAGAATACAGAATCAGGAACGATTGGTGAAAGGTGTAGAATTGGTCCCAAAGTCTGACAATGGCGATATTTGTACAATACAGGACAGTATTGTGAATAAGTTTAACAACTTTCAGATATTTAATTATGCCAACATCAAGTTGAGTAAAGCACATTTTAGTCTTTTTTCTAAGGGGAAATCTTCAGACAAGTCAGAGGCGTGGCTATAAATGCCCCATATACGCCAATTTAGTTATGTTAAATTGGGAGGAGAATAGTATATTTGAGAATGATTATGTTAGTCATATAAAATATTACTCACGTTTCCTTGACGACATATATATTATATGGGAAGGAAGCCAGGAAACGTTTGACAATTTTTTAACTTTTCTGAACCACAGTAGCAATTTTTTGAAATTTACATCTAACAGTAACAGTACAGGAGTACCATATTTGGACACCATGGTGACTAGGATAGACAATACATTTTATTCTAAAATTCATCGGAAGGAAACATTCACAAATTCATATATTGACTATGAAAGTTACTACCCTATTAAAACTAAGAGAAATATATTCAAAGGTCAGTGCATTAGAGCCTTGAGAATGACCTCATCTTTAGAAGAGGTGATACAGGAAATACAATTCATCACCTCCTTATTTTTAGACAGAGGCTATAATGTAGAAATGATGAATAACATTAGTACAGAATTAATGCAAAGATGGGGTAATAGTATAGTTCCGTTACTAGGAACAAAAAACAAAGAAAAATTAGAGACAAACAAGGAAGAACATGGGAAAGGTAACAATAATGCTTTTGGCAAAGCTTGTATTATTGAATATGGTCCCTTTAGTAACAAAATGAAGTATATATTAAATAAATATTGGTATACTTTGTTAACCAACAATGAGATGATTGAGATTTTGGGTTCGAAACCGACCTTTGTATACAAAATGGGACTAAATTTAAAAAGTATATTAGAAAAAGGGAGTAAATGTGAGGAGATGGATAAAAATATACGCACTACGAAATGTGGTTTTTGTAACCAGTGCAGTTACATATTAGAGGACGCTGAGTTAAAATTGAGGAATTATAATATAACCAAAATATTTTTCAAAAAGGGAAATTGCAATACCAATTTTTTAGTATATTTGGCCTAATGCATAATATGTCTGTCATACTATATAGGTAAGACGGAACAGAATTTTAGAAAGAGGATATATGCACATACATACAGTATTAAGAGTAGAGATGAGAAAAATGCTTTGGCCAAACATATTATTAATAAAGGCAATGAACATCAGTTCAGGTTCAATATTTTAGAGGTGGTGAAACATAACCCCAGAGGGGGTAATATAAAAAGTAAGTTAGCTTTCAGAGAAAGCTTTTGGCAGATATTAACAGATGCTACCACCCCACCAGGTCTGAATAACTTTATATCTATGAAAAGTATTTTGGAATATTTATAATGTATTCATATATATATTTTTCTGATTAACATTTCTCATTTTATAATGTATTTATGATTCAGTTTATTTTATGATATTGTATATTAGAGCAAACAATGCTATGATGTACTGTATTTACACTTATATATAACAGATATTTCAGTGGGAATATCACTTTGAGAGCTTGGGATCAAGTTCTGGCTCCAATTTTAAGTATTTAAGCAATTAATTTTAGAAGTTGTGTGTTCTGATGAAGCCTACGTTTATGTAGGTGAAAGCGCTTAACCTAGAATCTGCAATAAAAGTTTTATTATATAAGAAGTCGTGACTGTCTGATTCCAAGGAAGATTTGACATCGAGTTTCACGGATTATTGGCGTTGCAGCATTTTTTTACATGCCATTTGTTTTTGGGATTAGTCAGTACGCTGTTTCTTTCTGTAATGATGGGCATGATGAGGGATGAATAAAGGGGCACAATTACCTCTCTTGATCTAGATGTGAATCCTTTCATGATGAGGTGGGCCATGTAGAAGGTCTTTCTAACCACTTTGGCAATGTGGTTGTCAAAGGAGAGATTGCTATCAACTTGGTCCCCAGATCTCTAATTACTTTCTCTGTACTTAATGGTTTACCACCTATGTGGTAGTTTGTGGACACATTGTTTTTGCCAAAGGGTATGACTATACACTTTTTGGCATTTAGCTTTAGACCATGGCTCTGGCACCAGTTATCCATCTCTGTGAGACCTTTTTGAAGGATGTTTGTGTCAGCTGGAAAGTTGATTATGGCGCCCAGTTTGCAGTCATCTGCGAACTCGGTGAGCCATAGTCCTCCCACGTTTGCCTGTACCTCGGAAAAGTATATACCGAACAAGAGTGGTCCCAGGACAGAACCTTGTGGGACACCACTTGTGACTGGTTTTGAGTCTGACATGGCTCCAGCAACTCTCACTCTGTGGGTTCTGTCTTTGAGCCAGTTTGCGACCCATCTTGTGACATAGGGGTTTATATTTATGCTGGATAGCTTATCTATGATGCCCGCGTGGGGTATTGTGTAAAATGCTTTTGCTAGGTCTAGATAGGCTGTGTGGACTATCTTCCCTTCATCTATGGGTTTGGTGACTGTTTCAAAGAAGTCATCCAGGTTCAAAAGGCAGGATCTGCCCTTGACGAAGCCGAATTGGGTAGGATATAGTGTCTGTAGGTCCCCAATGTCTTGGTTTATGAGCTCCATGATGATCCTCTCCATAGCCTTGCAAACTAAGCTAGTCAGGCTTATGGGGCGATAGTTTCCAGGGTCTGTGGAGGCTCCAACTTTGTGGAGTGGGACCACTGTTGCTGTACGCGATTCTGTGGGCACATATCCTGTAGTGAGGCTGAGATTGTACAGCTGTTTTATTTGAGGGATTAGTTCTTCTTGGAGTTCATGTAGGACGCAACCCGGGATGCCATCTGGTCCCATGGAAGCAGTGTTTTTTGCTTTGGAGAGGGCAGCCTTCACCTGAGCATCAGAGATGTTTGGGAGGCAGCCCCCTGCCGGGATAGACACTTGCTCTTTTGGGGGGAGGGTGGAGAAGTTTGCACTGAACCTGTCTGCCAGGATATTGGCGATGTCTGTGGGTTCAGTGTATTTTTTGTTGTTTAGAATCAACTCAGAACAAGTCTGGGAGTTGCATCCCTGCAGTATCTTGCTAGTGTCACCAGTCAATTTACCTGCTTTTGAGAATAGAACCCACAACCCTCTGTACCAAAGGCAAGTGTGCTACCTGTTGAACTACTAACACTGCTTATTAGTTATTAGACTCTAGTAGGGAAAACAATCTATAGACCTGATTTCAGCTGTGTCCTTTCTGGGTAGATACCTAGTTTGAAGCAGACAAAAAGTGGCAGTTTAAGTACCTTTTTGCATCTATTTTACAAGTGGGTAATTCCAATGTATCTACTGGGTTACCTTTTTTTCACCTAGAGGTTTATCTTGGTTTACCGATAACTAAAAATAAAACATTTAGCTAGGGAATGTATTTACAGCTAATGGGGGTGGGGGGCAACTGCTGTCCCTAGCTATAGGTAGAGCTAGTTATTTCTGCTTTAGACCAGGTACTTTCTACAGTAACAGGTTAAGAGGGAAGCGTAGCTAGACACCTAGAGTAACTTATTTTCTTTTTAAAGCCCTTGAGTCCTTGTGGCTGGTTTCTTCACTGTAGATGTGGTCAATGGCCAAGGATTCAGCAAGTGGGGGACTGAGAGAGAACCTGTTTGTAGGGACAGTAGTCACTAAATGAAAAGATGTTGACAAAAATAATGATGTTAAGGTCTCTGAAAGGGGAATGAGAGAGAAGTGCTGTAAAAAGTAACTGAAATAATAAATTATCACCCAGGCAGGAAGGGCATTAGGTTTAAGAGTAGCAGCATGTTATACAATTTACACAGGTGCAAAGTGTTTAGTAAAAAAGGCTCAGGCAACTGTTATGCATTTGCATATGAAGCCCTTGACATAAAAAAAACATCCACCGGCTTCTCCAATTACTGCTCTGCTCAGTTTTGCCAAAATCATAAACTCTAATAGAAATATTAGCACCTTAGTATCCTCCCCTCTTTTTAGACATGTCAAAAGCATTTGACAAAGTTAAATACCAATGCCTGCTCCATGAAATATTCTCCCTAGGAGTCTCTCATTCATCCTTTAGCTGGTTCTATAGCTATTTGACTAATAGACTCCAAGTTGTAAAATGGAAATTGCATCTCTCGCCTTTCTGTCTGTCTTTGTTGGTATACCTCAGGAATCTATTCCAAGTCCTTTACTTTTCAACATATTCATTAATAATCTTCATGAAGCTATGAAGAAAGCCTCTGTAGTACAATAAATAGGTGATATAATGTTCCTATGTTTTTGCACCAAGTCTGCTGCTAATCCACAAGATGGCCCAGGACTCTTTTTCCTCAGTTGAGGCCTAGGTGGATGACTATCAACTACTTTTAAATTCTAAAACAATAATGCTGTTTTTACCCAAATCTCAGTCAGTACAGAAACAATACTTCAACGTCACATCAGAAAATAATACCTCAATTAAAACAGTTTCCAACACAAAGCTTCTTGATGTATTAATTGATGATAAAATAAAATTTGATCAACCCATCACTCAAGCCATCAGGAAAACTCAGCAAAAGTGTGTATTCCTCTACAGAAACAAACTCTTTCTCATTGACTACTCTAGGAATTCTTTAGCAACATCTTGTCTTCTCCCTTCACTGTGCAGCACCCATTGTGACTAACCCTCACTCCTCCTTAAAAGTAAACTAGATGTTTTCTACAATAAAATAGTTACATTTGCATCCAACTTACCAAACTATTGATCACCACTGCCTGGCAATGAAAAAACAATACTGGCTCAGACTACCAAATTACCTTACTTATTCCCAGCTGCTTAATTCCCATAAAATAATACACAAACCAACACCTGTCCATCATGACAAAACATCCTCAAACACTACTTCACTCCTAGGAATCTCTGCTCACAGAACAGATATCTCCTGACTAGGACAGAGTCTCGTAACAGTGCAGGTGAGTCACTTTATGCAACCTATGTTGCTAAACACTGCAGCTCCATCACGCCAACCCCAAAAAAGACATTACCATTGTGAGGGCTGCCAACTTAGCTAGATAGAATTTTGTAGAAAATTTTATGTCATTGTATATATTAATATAATCCACAGGCTTGTTTTTACAAATGTAAGAAAACTGTGTTATATGCTGAACTTCAAAAATGTAACAACAGTGCACCCTGCTAGAAGAAAACTGTGTTTGATCTCAAGCTTGGAGACAGGATGTCTGGACCAGCAAATTCTTTCTATTGTTTTAAGACAGAAACAATTGCTAGATTTTACACCTAAAAGTGTCTTTTATTGTTGTGGCTTCCTGGCCATGTGAAACTTATGGAGAAATGTAAATTTTGAGTTTCTTTTAGCCTGGGAACTAAAGGAGAAGTGATAAAAATGATGTAAAGTAAAATGCCTCAGCAGTACTGGGTGTTATCAATTTAATGCTTTCTCAGAGAGAAAGATTGGGCATTTTGTATCTTGATCTGGATCTGACAGCAACTCACTAGCACTTGATTGCTCTTTATGTAAGTAGTATTTAGAACAGTGATTTCTCTTGGCATTAGATAGAAAGATAGCCAGATTAGCCTACCTGTTTTCTAAATTTATGTCAGACTATCTTGCAATATTGCTTTAAAGTTTCCTGTGATTTCTGAACTCTTGATTAATACTGTGTTGAAATGATGAGATTTGACTTGTACTTTTATTATTTATTATTAAATATTTTTAAACCTTTCCACTGTGGCTGTTTTTTTTTTAGAGATAACTTGCATGTATTTAGTGATACTGTCCAAGCCACTACAATAGTCTTGCTGTTCGGCACACTTACTATTTAGATAACAGTAATATTGCACTGTGAAATTGGTCACCCTTTGGGAAGGGCCTTATACTAGCTGATAAAAATAGTTGATGTCAGTGATTTCTACCTTATAGTATGGAGAGAAGGGGGCATAACTGGAGAACCTGTGCCAGCCTTCCCCAGGAGTGTCTGTGTGTTTGTATATAACTAATATCTCAAAGTGTGCATGTGTGAGATACTTGGGCAGGGACATGAATCACTGGTTTGGTAGAGACTGTGCTGAAGGTTTTTGCTTGACCACTAGGTTGAGATCTGTACCCTATAGCTGTGCCAGTGGTGAGTCTTGCTGGGGATCTGGAGAGAAAGGGAGAAACCAGCCCCAGACTGACTGTTATCTCTGTATGCTCTTAAGGGAAATTGTACTTTATTGTGTGCATACTGTTATCCTCCCAATGTGTACACCTCTCTCTGGTACTAGTGGTGAGGATTGAGGCTCCTTGATTACTGTGCCAGTGTGCAGGTGTCACATATTAATTTGGGGCAGTGGTGGGATATCCACATCAAATATTAATTCTTTGATAGTGGTGAAGATCGAGGCTCCTTGATTACTGGGCCAGTGCATGGGTGTCAAAACCATACCTTTCAAACAACACCTAACTTCCTTTTGGCTATGCTCATGCTCTCATCCTGCCTAAACACACCATTCTTTTTATTTCTCTTCCAGTTTCATTTTTTCTGTCAGTCATCCTGACTCTTTCACCTTTCATATCCCTGTCTTTTTGTCTTTCATCCCCACTACTGCTCCTCCAACTATCATATATCTGCAATCATCTTCTGCTAATAATACCCCCACAAATTAAAGTTCATGCTGCTAAATGCTAGGAGTCTAAACATGAGACTGCACCCATTGCAAGCATTCTTAACCCTGAAAAATACTGACATCTGTGCAGTCACAGAAACCTGGTTCAATGCTGCGGAGAGCACCCCAGCCTTATCTGGTTACTCATCCTATCATACATTTAGACCCCAAAATATGGGCAGTAAAGCCAAAGGAGGTGGCGTTTCAATATATATTAAAGACATACATGCCTCCAGTCTGGTCAAACGGTATGACACACAGGAGACACTCCAGGTACAGTTAACTATTGACAAGACTCCAGTTCAATCACAGCTAGCTACCGGCCCCCAAGTCTGACTCAAGATGCCCATTTTGCCTATCTGGACCTGTTCAAATCTATCAACATTCAACCCTTTACCCTGATCCTGGGTGACTTTAACTACCCAAACATGGACTGGAAGAACTACTTATACCAAAACACAAATGCCCAGAGATTCCTCAATTTTGTCAATGCAAACACCTTGGAACAGCTATTTGATACCCCCACAAGAGGTAAAAATATCTTGTACTTGGTATTAGCCAACATGAGTAATTACTGCAGCATCCTTGCAGTATCATTCTCTATAGTAAGATCCGCAGCATCCTTGCAGTATCATTCTCCCTAGTAAGATCCGCAGCATCCTTGCAGTATCATTCTCCCTAGTAAGATCCGCAGCATCCTTGCAGTATCATTCTCCCTAGTAAGATCCACAGCGTCCTTGCAGTATCATTCTCCCTAGTAAGATCCAACCATACAGTGGTCACTTCCAAAGTCACTATCTCCCCCAGTCCCCATCTAGCTAGGTTCAGACATAAAAACTTTTCCAAAGCTGATTACAGCCTCCTGAGGTATGGTATAAACAGCTTCACAGCCCCCTCCCCTCTGTAGGAACTTGCACCAATATCCAAAACTACACCAAAGCACTGTATGAGCATTTATATAGATGCATGGAATCAAGAATACCTGACAGGACTAAATCATCCTCTGAAAGGGAAAGTAAACCTGTCTGGTGGACATCTGCAATAAATAAACTCTATAACAAAAGGAAAAAAATGCCATCCAAGACCAAGAAGGAGCAATTGCCCAATTGGAAGCAATGTGTCCTTAGCATGAATAGGGAAATAAGAGCACTAGTAAAATCATCCAAAGCAAACTTTGAGTCCAAATTGGCCACATCTACTAGAGACAATCATAAGGCCTTCTTTACATATGTCCGCAATCTCAAAGGAAGCACCCAGATCTGTTCAGAACTGCTGGTTAAGGACACCACATATACAAATGCCACAGATATAGCAAACTTGCTAGCTGACAGATTAAGTGAAAACTTCACCCCTCTGCTCCCCCCCCCCCCATCAGTATATCAGGACATCCCCAGTACCTACCCCCTTCCCTTTATATCAAGGGAACAGGTTATTACTGCTCTCTCAAAGGTAAAAATACAACCTCCATGGGACCTGATAACATCCCAGGCTGTATTCTACATGAATTCAGGCAGAAACTTGCAGCACCATTAGGCACCCTATTCAACCAAAGCCTGAGTACTGGCTTTGTCCCAGCTGAGTGGAGGACAGCCACTGTCATCCCTTTGCACAAAGGTGGAGCATCCACCAATCTGGGAAATTATAGACCCATCAGCCTAACTAGCCTGATCTGCAAGACCATGGAATGGATTATCATAGACATTGGCAACCTCCAACCACTCGATCCCACACCATTTGGCTTTATCAAGGGAAGATTTTGTCTGTTAAATTTGGTTGACTTCTTTGAGACAGTCACCAAAGCCATGGATGAGGAGAAGATGGTGCACACTGCCTACCTTGACCTGGCCAAAGCCTTCAACACTATTTCCCACTTGGACATAATAGATAGACTCTCTAACTAGGCATCAATCCATATGTTACCAGATAAGTAGCAAACTGGCTCACTGATAGAACTCACCTAGTCAAAATAGGGGAAGCCACCTCAAGCAGTAGACCCATAACAAGTGGCATATCCCAGGGTTTGGTCTTGGGGCATCTGTTATTTAGGATGTACTTTTCTGATGTGCAGGCCAAAACCAATCGGTTATGGCTGACTATATTTGCAGATGACTGCAATCTGGGTGCTGTCATCAATTCCCCTAATGATGTAGACATCCTCCAAGAGGGTCTCACTCAGACAAATGACTGGTGACAGAAATATGGCCTCAAGCTGAATACCACAAAATGGATCATCATCCCATTTGGGGGGAGTGATGTCACCACACATTATCACATTAATAACAACATCTTGCGCATGCAATGAGTCGTGAGGGATTCGGGCACCCAGGTTGATAGCAGCCTGACGTTTGACCACCATTTTGCTTCCATTGTACAGAAAGCCTTCTACATGGCCCACCTCATAAGTAAGGGTACCTCATCCAAGGACAAGGAGGTCATAATATCCCTATATTCTTCCCTTATCAGGCCCATTATTGAGTACAATGCCCCTTTTGGCATGTACCTTGCAAAGCGCATGCTGCAACTGGAGAGACCACAGGCATTCCTCACCAGGGGATTCCAGGGCCTCAAACATCTACCATACACAGATAGGCTAAAAGCCCTATCCCTGTACTCAGTGTCATGCAGACTTTTCAGGGGTGACCTCTGTCTGGCATATAAGGCAATCACGGACCCCTCCTTGATGGGACTGCTGCATATCTGCAAGTCAAGCTCCACTCATGTAACCTGCATGCGTGGCCTCAACTCGGTCTATGACATCAACAGGTCTTGCTGGTGGGACAGATTTGTGTCCCAGAGACTCCCCCATCTGTGGAACAGACTCCCTCTCCACGTCAAGCAGAGTACCTGTTTACCCCTTTTTAAGCACAACCTGGATAACTGGATGGGAAACAGAAAATACACTGCTGGGATTACACCTGTGTCCCAGCTGGATACAGGCATTGGGTGCTGACTTGTCTATACATAGGCTAAACTTTTGGCTAGAACCTATAAGGGCTTCAGGGCCAATAGCCTAGTAACCTCCTATGATCCAATGATCCTTACCCACCTCATCATCTTACCTGTCTACTGGCATCTCAACCTCGCCACTATCAGAGCTTTTCCTACTTTTGTTTCTCTTGATTACTTCTGCTTATACCCTTCCTCCTCCTTTATTTTCTGCTCCTACTATAGTGACATCCTACCTCATTAATGTCACTATACATATATTGAACCTATGTGCATTATCATTGCTCTTGTATCTCCAGATATTACATTAACATATCATTCACTTATGTAAAACAATATAACTTATAAAGTATATGATAAATACGTTTACTATTTGTCTCATTACTACCTACCTAGGTCCCTCACTGGTGTTAGTGGTGAGGATTGAGGCTTTTTGTTTACTTGGCAAGTGCAAGGGCGTTTCTGCTTTTCTCCAGCAGAGTGCACTGTGGTTACATTTTTGAAGCTCAGCACATAACATATAATTTAATCCTAACATATAGTTTTCTTACATTGGTAAGACAAGCCTGTGGATCATATTAATATTAATATTTGCAAATGACATAGGATTATTTACAAATGTCTAGCTAGCTGGGCTGGGAGTCTTCACAGTCAATATGCATTTTTTGAGCAATAAGAAGCAAGACACTCTAATGTCTGGAATTATTTACTGTCATTACCCATCAGTGATTTACCAGAAATCAAAAAAGAAATGCTCCAAAGAACAGGATAATAATATGCCCAAACTACACCAGCTTCTCTGTGCATGAGGTCCTTTTCCTCCGCCTTGCTTCATAGATGATTTCCTGCATCACCATTACGACAACAGCATATTAACAACATATGACCTTTGCAAGACTCTGTACACACTTATGAAACGACTTTTCAAAGCTCATACACATTACACATAGAGGGGTTTTGGCTTTCCTTCTTGTTTATTAGGATGAGCCACGTAGCCTGTGAGAATATGTAATAGTGTTGAACAGTGCCAGTGAGTATGAGGTATGAAGAGACTAAGCAAAGATGCTTACTATCTCACACAAGTTCATAACCTTTTGTCTGACAGTGAATTGTTAGAATTTTGAGTGTCTCTTTTTTTGTTAATCAGGCATTTACAAAATAACAAAATTTCTTCTTCTATTGCTTGAGATGTGGCTTTTTGCTTTTTTTTCCCTTTTGTTTTGATTGAGTGAATTTTATGTTGAAGACGTCAACTGAATGAGTGTCAAAATTCATCATTTCGATATTTTTTAATATGTTTTTATATGTATCTATAATTATCTATATCTGTCTATGTACATATATATATATATATATATATATATATATATATATATATATATATATATATATATATATATATATACAGATACATATACAGATATATATGGGTCCCTGTCAAAAGATCAAATACTCAAAAGAGTGAACCACACAAGATCAAACTGGGAATATCGAAAACTCAGCAGCTTGAATCAAACAGCACAAACACATCACCTGCTTTTTTGCAGGTAGGGTGCACCCCCCCCCCCCGCTCCTTGCTAATTATATATACCAACTTTGAGATCACACTACAATAGAGAACAGTGTTAAACTAAATCCCAGTAAACTGCAATCCTGTAAAATGAAAGCTCATGTCATTCGAGCTTCTAGAATTTTGTGTTTCTGTGTCTGATATTCAAATGTTCAGTCTTTTGAGCATTCAGTCTAGTCATAGAGACCCATTATATATAAGGACGGCACAGTTGTGCAGCAGTTAGCATTGTCATCTCACAGCAAGAGGTTCCCCAGCTTGGTTCTCAGCTGGGGTGCCTTCTGTACAGAGTCTGCATGCCCTCCCTGCATTCATATGGGTTTTCTTGTGCAGCTCCAATTTCCTCCCACATTACAAAGACATGTGTCTGAAGTGTTTCTCCCTGGGCCTCTGCTGAAAATTGGCTTATTCCAAGTTGGACTTTCCTAGAAAACAAATGTTAATAAATAAAATTATATATAAATATATATATATATATATATATATATATATATATATATATATATAGATAGCTTCTCTACACATGTCCAAAAAGAAGTTGGTCGTGTGTCAGCAACACATTGAGAAAAAAAAAGAACAGCATTATACCAAATGCTATTTCACATAGGAAACTATTGCAGGTGCAGTTTTTAAGTGTGCACTGGCAATGATTCACTTATTTTGGATTATTTCTTACTTCTCTGAGTTGGTACAGCTGTGGAGTTGGTATTATTAAGTTCGGGGAGCAGGGAATGCTTGCCCCTATGCAAAAACAATTAAAAATTTTTTTTTTTGCCATTCTGAATTTCAGGCATTTTGTGATACTTTCAATATGTCAGCCTTCAGGAAGTCAGTGTTTTATAGCAGAACCTACATATCACTTTGTGCATATGCAAGTGTGGGATGGCATGAATTTTGAGTTGAAGATGTCAACTGAATTCTTCTTCTTTTCCCAGTTAGGGCTCGCCACAGTGGATCTCCTGTCCACTCATTATTGGCAGTGTTCTATAGTGTCATGTTGCCAGCCCAGCACCCAACCTTCCATGGAAGGCACACACACAGGGCCAGTTTAGAGTATTCAATCCACCTACAGCATGTCTTTGGGATGTTGGAGGAAACCCACACAACCACAGGGAGGACATGCAGACTCCGCACAGAATGTACCCCAGCAGGGGATCTAACCAGAGAACCTCTTGCTATAAGGCAGCAATACTAACTGCTGCACCACCGAGGCTGCCTGAAGGTGTCAACTGAATATGTGTTGGTAATTCTTCAATTCAATATTTGCTAATACACTCGCACATGCATATAGAGAGAGTGAATGCAGAAATGGTTTAGGAGAGGCAAATTCAAACCAAGAGATGAAAGGTTAATATTGGTGGCACAAGATAGTGGGCTACGTATTCACTGGTTTACAAAGTCCATTGAACATGTGGGAGAAACAGACAAATGTAGGTTTTTCTAAACAGAATCGGAAACAATTGCACACCTTGCTGCTGGGTGCGACATACTAATGATAGAAGGACTGTATACTGAAAGGCATAATAATGTGTTGAGACTGTTGCAATGGAGATTGTGCAAACATTATGATATTGAACTGGTTGAAAAACACTGGAAAAATGAGCCACAAATCAACATAGAAAATGATGAAGTCTACATCACATGGGATCATCCATTACCAACAGTTCAAAAGATGGATGCTAGAAAACCGGATATAGTGGTCCATAAAATGAAGACAAAAGTAGCATTGACCATTGAAATCACCACTCCCAGTGACTGCAGTGTCCTGCATACAGAGAGACACAAAGTTATAAAATATCAGTATTTGCAGGCAGAAAAGTACAGTTGTGTACACCTATCATAAATGTAGATGTTTGAGTGTCTTCACTGTTGCAGTCATGATGTAGGGTTCTCCCCTGCCGGCAGGCAGTCCTCGGTCGGCCAGAATCCCAAAGTCTGGGTCCGGCATCAGCTGTTCAGCCACGCTCCCTGACGTCAAAGTGCCAGGAGTACAAAGCTGACAGTCGACGCCATGTTCTCCAGTTTTTCTTGCCCCAGATGTCAGGAGTCCCAAAATGAGTAAGGTCCCATATCCTTTGCAAATACACCTCAGAAGAATGGTGAAAAAAGGAACCACACAAAAGTAAAAATAAGAGGGGACAGGAGGGAGGGAAACCCAGACTGCAACAGTAAAGACACTCGAACATCTACATTTATGGTAGGTGTACACAACTGTATTATGTTCATCGTGTTTCACTGTTGCAGTCATGACTGTAGGGTAGAATCCCAAAGCTGAAAGAATGGGAGGTGGTCATAAAGAAGAAGAAGGGGCGGCTAAAATGCCCTGCAAGACTGCAGAGGCAAAGCCTTCCCTAGACTTAGAGTAGAGAGGTAAATTGTAGTGCTTAGAAAAAGTATGCACTGAACTCCAAGTAGCAGCTTCCAAAATGTCTTTGGTAGGAACTCCCCTGAGGAAGGCAGCTGAAGTGGCAGCAGCTCTGGTAGACTGAGTCCTTATACTCCCTGGGATTTGCTTTCCATGCTGTGAATAACAAAACCTGATTCCATGAGCAATCCATTTAGAAATGGTCTGTTTTGAAATGGCTTTACCTTGTGAACTTGAAGCATAAGAAACAAACAATTGCTCTGATTTTCTGATGTCCTTGGTTCTGTCCAGGTAAAAACGTAGTTGTCTGTGTATATCCAAGGAATGTAAGATCCTTTCCCCTTTATTTTTAGCAGTAGGGAAAAAAGTTGGCAAGTGGATAGTTTGATTTAAGGACACTTTGGAAACCACCTTAGGCATGAAGGTAGGATTAGTCCTCAAAGACACCCTGTCTTGATGAAAAATAATATAAGGTTCCACAGCCATAAGAGCTTGTAGCTCTGAAACTCTCCTGGCAGAGGTAAGGGCTAACAGGATAGCTGTCTTCCAAGATAAAAACTTGATGTCAGAAGAGGCAGCAGGCTCAAAAGGAGGCAAGGTTAGTTTTTCCAAAACATAGTTGAGATCCCAAGCAGGAATGGGAGGAGATCTAGGAGGTCTCAAGTTCTTAGCTCCTCTGAGAAACTGTCTCATGAGCTGGTGGGAAAAGATTGGAGGGTCTGTATTATAATGAGCAGAAATAGCAGAGGCATGTATCTTAATGGAAGAGAAAGAGAGACCCTTATGTAAGAGATCTGTCAAGTAAAGTAAAATTAAAGGAATGTTCGGAAGAGGATCAGAATCCTGAGCCTGCATCCAGGAACAAAATATTTTCCATTTTCCTGCATAAGATTTTCTAGTGCTAGGACGTCTGGCTTCTAAAATGACATCCATAACCTGCTTGGGTAGGAAAGAAGAAATCAAAGGCCCTGGATTAACCAGGCCGCCAGGCTGAGAGTTCTGACATGAGAGTGTAGAACCTGACCCTGATGTTGGGACAGAAGGTTCGGAGACTGAGGTAAAATCCAAGGGGGCTCCAGACATAGGTTTTTTAGAGTTGGGTGCCAAAACTGTCGAGGCCAATTTGGAGCCAGCAAGATTATCATCTTGGGCTTGTCCTGTTTTATCTTTAATAATACCCATGGAAGAAGAGGAAGAGGTGGAAAAGCATATCCCGATAGGTTCCTCCAACTGAATGGTAGGGCATCCACTTTCCAAGCTTCTTTGTGGAAAGTCCTGGTACAAAAATTCTGTACTTGATGATTGAGATGGGATGCAAAGAGGTCTATGTGAGGACATCCCCAGACTGCTGTTATCATCCTGAATATTTTGGTGTCCAACATCCACTCGTGTGGATCCAAAAGGTTTCTGCTCAGACTGTCTGCCAGGAAGTTTTGCTTCCCTGGTAGAAACTGAGCTTGAAGGTCCAGATTGCAAGCTAGAGCTGTGTTACATAGATCCATGGCTAGTCTGCAAAGGGGGTAGGAATGAGATCCCCCTTGCTTGTTTATGTACCACATGACTGTGGTGTTGTCTGTCCGTATTAGTAGTTGTCCTGGTTGTAAAAGATTCCTGAAGGCCATTAGTGCTTTCTGAATGGCTAACATTTCCTTTAAATTGATGTGCAGGTGCTTCTGATCCTTTGTCCAAAGGCCCTACAGACAGTTTTCCTGAAAATGGGCTCCCCAAGCATAATCCGAGGCATCCATGGTTAGAATCTGAGTGGCAGGAGGCAGACAGAAGGGTTTCCCTTTATTTAAAGTACATGCCCTGGCCCACCAAAGAAAATCCTTTTGAAGGCAAGGCAGGATGAAGATCAGTATGTCTAAACTGTGGCAATGCTGAGCCCATACACTTTTTAGGTATCACTGTATTTTCCTCATGTGTAGTCTTGCATATGGTACGAGAAGGATGCAGGAGGCCATGTAACCCAAAGCCTGCAGGAATCTCCTTGCAGATAGCTGAGTTAACGTTGCCAAGGTCTTGAAAGTTGAAGCCAGCTGTAATTGTTTTTTGGATGTCAGAAATGCCATCTGGGTTGTGGTGTTTAGAAGAGCACCCAGAAAAGTTATCTGTTGTGAGGGTGTCAAATTTGACTTTTTTATGTTTACAGAGAATCCCAGGAACTTGAGGAGGTTCTGTACAAATTCTAGATGCTGGAATAAGACATCCTTGCTGTCTGCCTGAATTAGACAATTGTCCAGATAAGGGTAAATTTGAATTCCCTTGAGTCTGCAGTAAGCTACTACTGGAGCCAGGCATTTGGTGAAAACCCTGGGCACAGTAGACAATCCAAAGGGCAGTGCAGAGAATTGAAAGTGCCTCGATCCGGCCTTGAACCTGAGGTATTTTCTGCATTCCTGCCTGATGGGAATGTGTAAATATGCCTCCTTTAAATCCAAAGTTACCATCCATGCATCTTTGGACAGCATTGGAAGTAACTGCTGAAGAGTAAGCATCTTGAATTTTGGAATCTCTAGAAAAGTGTTCAAGACTGACAGATCCAGAATGGGTCTCCATGAGTTTTGCTTCCTGGGGACTAGAAAGAGCCTTGAGTAAAAACCCTGTCCCATCTCTGAAAGTGGAACCGGTTCTTTTGCTTTCATGGCCAAAAGAGCTTTCACCTGGTTTAAGGCCTCTGTCCATTGATGTTTTGGAAGGTCTGGCCATCAGCTTGGCCTTGGCAGGGTATGAAAATGGAATTTGTAACCTCTTAAAACCACATCCAGAACCCACTTGTCTTGGGTTATATGAGTCCAATTTTGATAAAAAAGAGAGTTTTCCTCCGAGAGGAACTTCCAGGCAAGAAGTTCCTGCAGCCCAACAGAGGGAGTCATTGAGTTTGTTTCCTATGAGTTTGCGATCTGTCCTCTCCTCCCCTAGGGGTGGAAGCAGTCCACTGTCTTGATCTATAAGAAGCTTGTGTTTGAGGCCTTCCTCTGGAGCATCTATATCTACCCCTCTGAGGCCTGTCTGAAGTGGGAAAGGACCAATTTTTAGAAGGCCAATTCCTGCTAAATCTTGGTGGCTGTACTTGTAAGAAATCTTTAACTGTTTGCATGGATTTTGCCTTATCCTCCATCTTTTTAATCACCTCTTCAGCTTTTGATCCAAACAAAACATTATGCTGAACAGGAGCATCCAATAATTTAGCTTTTACTTGTTCTGGCAAATTTTGTTCCTTTAGCCATGCATACCTTCTAATGACTGTGCCGGAGGCAGCAGCCCTACAAGAAGCCTCCAAGGCATCAAATCCACAGTGTAAACCATGCTTCCCAACTTGTTCAGTAGCATGCAATAAGTCATGTAATTCCTAATCATCTGCACAGGCAGAAATGGAAGTAAGCTTTTGTTTTAAAACAGACAAGAGAAATTGCTGGTATTTCAGCATATGAAACTGACAGTTTAAAGCCCTAATGGACAAAGTAGCAGAAGTGTACACTTTTTTGCCCCATCTTTCTAAAGATCTAGAATCCTTTTCAGTGGGAATGGGATTTTTGGCAGAAGCGGCCTTAACTCACTTAGGGCCTTGAGAAATGGTTTCAGGGTCAGCAGAAAGGTTCTTGTATAAAAACTGGTGGGAATCGGGAACCCTGTAATATCTATCAGGCTTAACAGGAGCAGGAGGAAAAGAGTCAGGGGTTAAGTTAGCCTCTGAGAAAGCATCATCCACAATATCCAAAACAGGAGGAATAGCCAGGGGTCTATGTTGGGGGAGAAGAAGAAAATCCCTTAGTCTTTTCTTAGATTCCGAATACACCTGTCCCTCCCAGTGGAAATGTTCCCTCATTTCATGCAAAGTTTCCCCAAAAGAGAAATCCTCAGGGGGAGAAGCTGAAGGAATGGATTCCTCAGCATCAGAATCCTCATAAGGAGGGAAAGAATATTCCTGGTCAGAAGAAGAAACTGAAGAAATAGAAGCCTGATCCGAGGAATCATAATAAACATCCTGCCTTGGCCTTTTATCTGGAGGGGGATGAGAACCCCTAATCATAGTAAGTAAATCCTCCGCCATCTTGAGTAACTGTTTCTGTGACTTGGGAGCCGGTTCAGAAGAGGCCTGTGTTGCAGTCTTTGACTTAGAAGGAGTCTTTGCCTTTGTCTTTGGCTTTGCCTTTATTAGAAGCTGAGGAGGCCTGAAAACGCCTTCGGAAGCCGGTACCTGCACAGCGGCTCTGGACCCATCCGAAGGAGCATTGTCCAAAGGTCCTGCAATAGAAATATTTAAAGGCCTGGTTGGCTCCTCATGAGAGTCTGTTTCGGCCATCGGTTCTGATATGGCCGAAGACAGGGGCTGCAAAAGCACCTCACTGATGATGGCTGAACCTGAAGCTGGCTCCGCTTGTGTGCTATCATCAGATTTGGACCTCGGAGGCCTGTCTTTATCCTTGCGACGTTTGTGAACTCCGGTAGCTGGAACCATATCCGATGACATTTTGTAGTTAAAGCATCTAGCGAAGTAATGAAAAGCAAAATCGTACCTTTGTTTAATAGTACATTGATTGAATCTAGCACAAAACCGACAACTAGCTACGTCGTGGTCAGGGCCTAAGCAAGGAATACAGTAAGAATGAAAATCGTTATGAGGTATTTGCTTCCCATATGAAATACAATTATTAACTTTTTCTGACATCGAACTGAAGCAAGAAAAAGTTTCCCCAACGGGGTACTTAGCTTTGAGTGGAGAAGAAAGTCTTCGGACTGAAGTCTATCAGAAAAAATCGTCAGGAGTCAGCTGACCGGCACTTGCGAACTGCTATCACCGCACGGCAAGAAAGACTGGAGAACATGGCGTCGGCTGTCAGCTTTGTACTCCTGGTGCTCTGACATCAGAGAGCGTGGCTGAACAGCCGACGCCAGACCCAGACTTTGGGATTCTGGCCAACCGAGGACTGCCTGCCGGCAGGGGGAGAACCCTACAGTCATGACTGCAACAGTGAAACACGATGAACATCAAGAGCAATGTGAAAGAAACATACTCAGATAGTTCTAAAAGTAGTAGGAGCAATGTTTCTTATAAAAAAAGAGCCTACAATCATATTTAGATGTACTACCAATAAATGAAACTCTGTACAAATTGTAGAATGAGTCATTACTGAGGACATTGCAGGTGCTGCGAAGAGCACTTTTGGCTGACATCAAAGAGTGAAACAATACTAACTCCATGAACTTTAATGGTACTTTGACTTAGGAATGGAGTCCATTTCCGTCATGGTATTAGAAATCCAAAAGATCTGGAGAAATTAAAGAGAGAGAGTGATATAGATATACATACAGGCAATGATGATATAGATATAGATATAGATATATTTATAGATATAGATATAGATATTTGTCTTTTAATGTATGCGGGATGGTGGTGGCATGCATAAATCTTAAGTCTGCAAGTCCTACACCTTTCTCAGTTTTAGGCACAGTGTCCGTTACATTGCCCGGTATCCAAGATAATTGTAAAGTATGAGGAAGATGAACAAGCCTTCCTCAATATCCACTGGTAGCTTGTTCCAAGTACTGGAACACAAATCACAAAAAAACTGCTACAATAATTACAAGCTCCTCAATGAAACATCCCTGGCTTTGTGAAAAAATTTTTTTTTTTGTTTTTGTTTTCCACATGCCATTGCATTTGCATTTATCAGCAAGCAGTTTGTCAACTCCCAAAATTACAAAGGTGAAAAGAAACTTCAAGAGACTGATGGTTTTCTACTGGCGTTTGTTTAAGTTCATGTTGGGTTATACTGCTTTGAGACATTGACTTTAACAGTATCTGATAACCCAGGGAATTATGACAGTTTAAAAATGAGGCCAAATAAACACATTTCCAAATCATACATAAATTCTGAACCTGTCAAATATGCATTATTTCATCTCAGTAATGATGTTGGGGTGTGTAAGGGGGACAGGCTTTTGTTAAGGAATCACCAGATTTAAATATGTTGTTGCTGAGTAAAAAGCTATGACAAGTATGTCAGTGCTCTCGTCCAGTGATCTCCCACTTAATCATCAAAAAAGGAACACCTGTATCACTGTTTAAAAAATATGGGATGCCCAGTATACTATGCTACTCTTAAAAACACAAACTGCAATCCTTTGACAATCTGAAAAATGCAAGAGGTGTGACCTGGCAGAAGGTTGTGATAACAATAAGAGTGTTAATATATGGTGAAGGGAAGGGTAGTGACATTAGAAACAAATTAGTGTCTAAAACGTATGTGTGATGGTAACACTGGAAATACCATTTTACGAAGAATAAGCATATGATATATATACATAAGACTGGCTTTATACCTAGTTACCCAACATCTAGTACAGTCAAAGCTTTCACCAATAAGTAGTACATTTTCTCAGAAAGGGAGGTTGGACAAAACAAAAAACTGGAGCTCTAAATACTAACCATTGAATTAGAACCTCAAAGAGGACTGATATTTTTGGTACAAATAGTGATGACAGTCCTCTTAAAGACATTCTCCAGTATTCAGCAAGCTGTATTTTCCATGCAGGAACAGTGTAGGAGCTCCTGTATGGAAAATGGTTGTCGAGCAATCCAGGAAAGTGCTGTTTTCACGTCCACGAGCAGCCCTACACTGTTCTAGCATGAAAAACCGGAAAATATGCAAATTACCTCATTTGCTGGTGAAAACTATACAAATGAGGTGATTTTATGATCAACCAAGCTGCCATATCTCCGTGCTAAAACAGTGTCAGTGCAGAAATGTATTCAGAAAATAACTGAGTACTTTTCTGCAACTGACAAAACGGAGGCATGACAGCTCATGGAAAAGCATGTATTATGTACATTAGACATGTCAATGGCCAAATATAAGGCCACTGGCATTGAAAATTGATTAATTATTATGAAAATTAAACTTTTTTTGGCCATGCAAATGGGGTCATGTAAAAATAAAAAAAAAAATTAAAAAATGGGAAAACTTAATTTTAAGTTAAATCTGCATTTTGCCATTATAGTCAATGACATACAGAATGTAAACAATATCAGGTTGTCAAGGGGATAGGGTCTATGTTAGTGCAGTAACTAATGATCTACATACTGGGATATGCAAAGAGGGGATTTATACTGAATCACAGATTTCTTCAAAGTGTCAGCTTGTACCTAACTGTGTAGGTGCAGCAATACAACAGTGCAAGTGTAAGAGCTGAATGACTTCATAAGGGGGTGTGTCATGCTTGCTGTAAGCTCACAGGAGCTCTGTGGCCCATGTTTGTCCTTAGCTAAGCACAACTAAGGAAGGGGGTGTGTCAGATGTGCCTGAGCAGTGTGTACATAGCCTAAACGGGTGTGCACGCCATTCGCCGGGATTTAAACAAAAAAAAAAAGAGGAAATGACAGCACTGTTTACGTTTCAGCACTGCGTATGTGCAGTGTGCCTCGGGGCTTAAATTGGGAGGAACTGGGAAGGAGAAACAGCAGTAGGAAGGCAATCAAGGAGAACTAGCATAGCTGGCAGGTGGAATGTATCAGAATCCGACAAATACACATGCAGCAGCCCAGCACACTACTATAAACTATGCAAACACCTTTCAGACTAGTTTTTGGGGAAACAGCAGTAGGAAGGCAATCCAGGAGAACTAGCATAGCTGGCAGGTGGAATGTATCAGAATCAGCCAAATACACATGCAGCAGCCCAGCACACTACTATAAATTATGCAAACACCTTTCAGACTGTTTTTTGGGGAAATAGCAGTAGGAAGGCAATCCAGGAGAACTAGCATAGCTAGCAGGTGGAATATATCAGAATCAGCCAAATACACATGCAGCAGACTACTATAAACTATGCAAACACCTTTCAGACTGTTTTTTGGGGAAATAGCAGTAGGAAGGCAATCTATGAGATCTAGCATAGCTGGCAGGTGGAATGTATCAGAATCAGCCAAATACACATGCAGCAGCCCAGCACACTACTATAAACTATGCAAACACCTTTCAGACTAGTTTTTGGGGAAACAGCAGTAGGAAGGCAATCCAGGAGAACTAGCATAGCTGGCAGGTGGAATGTTTCAGAATCAGCCAGTTACACATGCAGCAGCCCAGCACACTACTATAAACCATACAAACACCCTACAGACTGTTTTTCCTACAAACTTTACACCACCGGTGTACACAGATGGGGGATATTTAACTGGCAAAACTAATTAAAAATGTTACAGGCTGCTGGTGCTTTAATCCATCAATATGTGCTAGAGACTGAAGGTGGTGAGGAGGAGAATGCTGACAACCAACCCACAGTGAGGAGGAGGAGAAGAGTGTACAGATCCAGGGTAACCTTCCAGGGCCTACATGAACTGGAGATAGTAGAGTGCTATAGAGTGGACAGGGACATTCTACAACAAATCATTGAGCTGTGCCAGCCACGTCTTACACACAGAACTAATAGAGGGGAACCCATCCCAGTGGATACCAAGGTATGTGTAGGCTTAAGAATACTAGCCACAGGTACCTTCCAAAGACCAACTGGGGATATCATGGGGGTCTCACAGGTATCAGCATCTAAGATACTCTACCAGTTCCTGGATGCCATGACACAACATCCCAATGAGCACATATATTTCCCCAATGCCTGTGAGAAGTTGACTAAATGTATGCATCTCTTCCACCATATAGCAGAATACGCTGAGGTACTGTGTGGTATAGACTGCACACACATCCACATCAAAGCACCACCTAGTGAGTGGGGTAGGGTCTAAACCGCATGGGCTTCCCCTCCATCAACTGCCTGTTGTGTCTGATGCTCAGGCCATTATCATGAATGTGTGTGCTGGCAGCCCTGGAAGCTATCACGACTCCCACATCTGGCATTGCTTACAGCTGTATCAGGAGTTTGCCAGGGGGGACATCTCATATGGCCATCTAGTGGGGGATACTGGCTATGCACTGGAGCCATGGCTAATGACACCCATCAGAAATGCACACAGACCAGAAGAAAAACACCATAATGAGGCACACGCACAAACCAGGATCATTGTAAGAGAGTGTGTTTGGGATACTCAAGTCACAGTTCCACTGCCTTGACATATCCGGTGGAACCTTGCAGTACTCTCCAGCTACATGTACACAAATGTATTAGTATGTGCCATGCTACACAACATGATCCCATGGAAACAGCTGCAGCAGGAATAGCACAGGACAGGGCCACACAGCCCCCCACCATTGCCAAGGCCAGCAGGCACAGAGGAACTAGGAGGGGGAACATCCTGAGCCTGCCCCTGTAGGCAAGGTGGCATGCCCAATATGCCCATGCCTTGGCAAAGAGGCAACACATAGCACACACACTGACACTGTAGGGACCCAGGGACTGCTACCTCTCTTTGACTCCCACATACAGTAAAAGGGATGCCAATCATGACACTACCTGAGCTTTACCATGTATAGGGAGTGTACTATGTGCATCAAACATAGTCAGCCATCCAGCACCTTCCTCAATACTAGCCCAGCAACAAGATAAGTCACCCTTCCTATCAATTACTGAATGGAGTAGTATGTTCTCATACTTGTATGTATGATATGGATTCAAGCATGCAAGGGAATTCGGTGGATGAATGGGATAGCAGCAGACAGCTATATGGGACAGCAGGAAATTCATAACAAATACTGGTGTCAACATACTAGGCAGCAGTACACAAGGTGATAACCCCCACCACAGTACATGTGATGGCCCAAATAATTGTGGGTGTCAATAGGTAACACAAATGGATGTCAATGAGAGTCACATACCCACCACCAGCCGCATCCAGCAAGACAGATATAGATGACCATAAAGAAAGGCTGGGCTAAGGCCCCCAAATGATGGCAATGGTGAACAGCTCCCTCATCAGACCTACACAGACATACTACAACAGTTCTGGCAGTTGCATTCTAGTTCTGAAGGGTAAGAAGTCTGAAACTGAAATTAATGCCATTAAGATCCAATTTGTGTACTCTACTGATATGCCTCCTTTCTGCATGATAGGTCACAATACAATATGAAATTTTAGCCAACAGAGTAACTGAAATACCAGTACAGTCATTGTAAATGTTTAGTCTGTAGGTGTACACCCCCCCCACAATCCCACGAAGAACTGCAGTAACAGATGGCCTGCAATACTCTCAAATGGCCTACAGTCCTCTGGCAAAGGCCCATGCCTTACCCATAGTGCCAATGTATGGAATGTCAGGGGGGTCCCAACTAAAAACCTAACACAGTAAATAGAAAACAAATGCAAGGCCATGTTGACAAATGCCAGTAGCATGCCACCCCATGTCCTACTGCAAGGACTGTGGACCAGGCCATAAATACTACTGGGATAAAGGCCCAACTATAGGGATAACTCTGAGATATTGCTTACATAATGTTAGGAAGAGGAGAGAATAAGAGAGGGGGATGTAGAAGCATGGATGTCATGCAGTGTGTGAAGTCTGAAATTCTAATGTCTGCCCATAGTACTCCCTAACTGCAAACCTATGAATGAATAGCCACCAAACTGCTTTAAAACCACAATGTGAAGGTAAACTGACCAGATATACGAGTTCTGCCTCTGGATAACCTGGGTGTATCTGCACAGCTGAGAGGTATGGCCCAGCAGGATATGGCTGTTCCGTGAAAGTGAGAAAGGCACAAGGAGGGGATCCCCAGCCAGCATACTAACAAGTGCTGGATCATTTACACAGAATCAGCAGTCTATTGTCTGTAGCTACCCCTCCGCAATGGCAGGAGTGTGCCAGAATATGTAGTATATATGCCTGAGAATATTGGTCTCAGCTTCATTCATCTTGTATTTCCCTGGTAAATAACTGAGCAAAGAATGATAACTGTCAGCAGTTGATGATATGATACATCACAGTGTAAAACAGTACATATGTCAGAAAATCTATGCTACAACCAACTATGTCACACAAGCAGCACAGACAGTTAGTTACAGTATCCCCCGTATGTTACACCCATTGTGTCTCCATATTGGAAACCTATCTACAGATATCCTGCAAAAACAGTTTGCTAGGTGCAGCTGTAGCACACAAAACCCTGAACTGGAGTCCAACCCTCCCTGGAATGGATGCACACACTCAATATAGAAGGTCATACTGGGCATGCTCCTACACTTAGAGAAATGAAGCCCATGTCTCACAACACAGTGGACTACAGATATCGGTTATTCGCAGCTGTCTGTGCACACACACCAAATTGTACACCATTGATACTTTACACACACACACATTGGATGGAATATTTACACGTATCTAAGGCCAACATAATATAATATGTCAAACATGCACACACAGAGATGTGGAGAAGAGAAAGACAGACAGCGACAGACAGAATCCCATTATGAGGCCTTTCCCACCCAGTACACATCCTGTTGGCCTATATCACATGATATGCTGATGTCATTCACTGTAGAAATTCCTTTGTTCATCTCTCAGCCCTATAGTCTCAGTGGTGCTTGGGATAAATGTGTAACACTACAGTACAAATAAGTATCCATGTAGCAGTTGTAATCTCAGTCCTGTCAAATGTAAAGTTGTGTGTGAGTGTGTGTGTGTTTCTAGATGAATGTGGTTGAGGCCATTCACACTCATTACATTTCCCTTACCCCTCCTTTAGCACTGTGGATGATGTCACTCACCTTCACAGATACCTTTGTACAGCTCTCAAAACATATAAGCTCCATGGCACTTGTGATGACTGTGTAATATACTATAATGTAGCAAACTAGTTAGGTAGGAGTTTTAATTCTGCTCCTGGCAACTGTGAAAATGTGTGTGTTTGTGTGAGAGATTGTGTGTGTGTGTGTGTGTGTGTGTGTGTGTGTGTGTGTGTGTGTGTGTGTGTGTGTGTGTGTGTGTGTGTGTGTGTGTGTGTGTGTGTGTGTGTGTGTGTGTGTTCATAGGTTCATAGGTTCATAGGTTCATACTAGGCTATCTGCCCTAGGGGATTTATAAGCCTAGCCAGAGTGTGTTTGGCTTTCTCCACCCATTTTAAATGAGTTTTGCTATGCCCTTTTTTGAGGTTAGTATACTGTGCCTCTGTCTAACAGTGACACAGAAGTGATACCCAGGGTAAACCTATGATCTCCCATCCACTCAACAAGATTCCTCTTGAAGAGAGTCAATGAGGGACTCTGCCTAACCTGGACTGGGATTTTATTCCAGAGTGAAGGGAGCCTCGGGGTTATGAATCTGTCCCTCCAGCATGTCCTATTTATTTCAGTGCTGAGGTTCAAGTCTCGAGTCGTGGCTCGATGGGATTTGGATTTTCTGAGGTGCAGCATGTCCATTAATTCCGGGTTGGACATGGCTTTATACATCAGGCACAGATCGCCTCTGAGCAGGCGGTATGCCACTGAGAAGAGCTGGAGTTTCTTTAACCAGGCAGCATATGGCATCTGTTTGAGCCCTTTGATCCTCTTGGTGAGGTACTTTTGGGGTCTTTCCAGTTGCTGCAGGTGTCTGGTAAGGTACATCCCAAAAGGGGCATTGTACTCAATTATGGGCCTGATGAGGGATGAATGAGTAAAGAGGCACGATGACCTCCCCTGATCTAGATGTGAATCCCTTCATGATTAGGTGAGCTATATAAAATGTTTTTCTAACCACTTTGGCCACATGGTTTTCAAATGAGAGATTGCTATCAACTTGGGTCCCCAGGTCCCTAATTACTTGTTCCATACTTAATGGATTACCACCTATGTGGTAATTTATGGGCACTTTGTTTTTGCCAAAGGGGATGACTATACACTTTTTGAAGTTTAGCTTGAGGCCATGGCTCTGGCACCAGTTGTCTGTTTCTATGAGGCCCTTTTGCAGGATGTGTGTGTTGGCTGGAGAGTCGATTATGGTGCCTAGTTTGCAGTCATCTGCGAACTTGGTCAGCCACAGTCCTTCTGTGTTTGTCTGTACCTCCGAGAAATATATACCGAACAAGAGAGGTCCCAGGACTGAGCCTTGTGGAACTCCACTTGTAACTGGTTTGGAGTCTGACATGGCTCCAGAAATTCTAACCATGTGGGTTCTGTCCTTGAGCCAGTTTGCAACCCATCTAGTGACATAGGGATTTATATTTAAGCTGGTGAGCTTATCTATAATGCCCGAGTGGGGTATTGTATTGAAGGCTTTTGCAAGGTTCAGGTAGGCTGTGTGGACCACTTTCCCCTCGTCAATGGCCTTGGTGACTGTTTCAAAGAAATTGACCAGGTTTAAGAGGCAGGATCTGCCCTTAACAAAGCCGAACTGGGTATGATCCAGTGTCTGTAGGTCCCCAATATCTTTATTTACGAGGTCCATAATGATCCTTTCCATAGCTTTGCAGACCAAGCTAGTCAGGCTTATGAGGTGATAGTTTCCAGGATCCACTGAGGCACCACCTTTGTGGAGAGGGACCACTGTTGCTGTACGCCACTCTTTGGGTACATATCCTGTAGTAAGGCTGAGATTGAACAGTAGTTTTATGTTTGGGTTTAGCTCTTCTTGGAGTTCATGTAGGACGCAGCGTGGGACACTGTCTGGTCCCATTGATGCTGTGTTTTTTGCTTTGGAGAGGGCGGCTCTTACCTGAGCATCTGATATGTCAGGGGGGCAGCACTCTGCTGGGATAGATATTTGCCCTTTTGGTGGGAGGGGAGAAGTTTGCGCTGAACCTGTCAGTTAGGATGTTGGCAATGTCTGTGGGTTCGGTGTATTTTTTGTCATTTTGGACTAATTCTGAGCATATCTGGGAATTCCCACCCAGGTTCCTAACATAACTAAAGAAAGCCTTGTGATTATCCTTAGTGTCCTGTGCAATTTTTTTCTCAAAGCTGGCCTTAGACAATTTTATGAGTGCCCGTAGTTTTTTGCTAATACTGATCAGAGATGCCTTCCCTTTTTGGGATTTTGCTCTTTCATGTAGTAGCTTCCTCCTTCTATTGTATAGTTTGTTTATGGCTGGGGTCCACCAGACAGGACACCTGCCTTTGGAGGATTGGTCTTGGTTTTATTTGGGATTGCATGATCCATCCATTCCTGAAGGTGTTCATAGAATGCATTTATAAAGGATTCTGCAGTCTGGGCACATGTGTGTGTGTGTGTGTGTGTGTGTGTGTGTGTGTGTGTGTGTGTGTGTGTGTGTGTGTGTGTGTGTGTGTGTGTGTCATTGTAGAGATCTGATTTTGTGGCCATTCACACTTACTACACTTCCTTTACCCTTCCTTTAGCACTGCTGTTGAAGTCACTCACCTTCAAAGATACCTTTGGACAGCTTTCTAGTATATAAGCTCTGTGGTGCTTGCGATAACTGCATAATGCTGTGGAATAACAAACTAGTTAGGCAGGAGTTCTAATACTGGTCCTGGCAACTATGGAAATGTTTGTGTTTGTGTGAGAGAGAGTGTATCTTTGCAGAGACCTGATTTTGCTGTCATTCACATTTACTACACTTCCCTTTCCCCTCCTTTACACTGCAGCTGATATCACTCACCTTAGAGTTATGTTTGGAGAATGCTCTAACTATCATATAATCTCTGTGGCACATGTGATAAATGCGGAACAAAGTAGTAGCAATAGGTACGTAGGTAGGGGTGTGAATCTCATTCCTGGCAAGTGTTTGTGTGTATGTACATATATCTACATAAATATATATGTCTGTACCTTAAAGATTTTGGCCCATTTACACCCAGTACACTTCTCAGTGCCTGGATTTAGCAGCTCTGCAGATATCATTTACCTTAGAAGTACCTGTTGGCAACCCAGATCCATGTAAGGTTAGGGGTGCATGTGGTAAATGGGTAACATAATGGTCTGAAAACATAGTTAGAGGTTTGAACCTCACTCCTGGCAAATGTAAATGTGTGTGTAGGGTAAAATATTTTGTGAAATTTCTCACCCACTACATCACCCAATGCCAATATTTACAAGGACTGGTGATGTTCCTCACCTTATAAGTTCCTTGGGACACCATCGATCCTATAAGCTCCGTGGCACATCTGATAAATGCGTAAAGTAATAACAGGATCCATTGGGGGACAGGTTTTGCTAAATTATTATTTTGAGGACCTAGTATATGTCCCAATGTCCACATTACAAGGCCAACAGTTGTCAAACACCATCGAGGTTGGTGTAGACAATCCACAGCCATAAATGTCTAGTGCCATGTGCAATAACTATGTGACAGCATGGATTAGTTAACAATATAGGCCCCGCTTCTAATACTCAGAGACCACTCTCCACCCACGAATCATACACAAACACACTTGGCTAGCCAGCAACCACTATATCTGCAGTTCTCCTGCAACTTGCCTCACAGATAGTACCCATGGTGTGATTGCAGTGGACTACATGCCTGTTGACCACAACAGTGCCACTGACATGAGAAAGTACTTTGATGTGTTACATCTCCTGACTGAGTGTGTGTTATTCAGCAAGTAAAAGGACATGGCACCCTGTTCCATCTCCTCAGTAGCCCAATCAATGTGTACAGTAGCCCTTTTGCCTTGTTCCTCACTGGACACCTGCAAAAACTGTAGAGTCTGCAAATGTACCCCACAAAGGGAATACCATGCCTTACACACATGTCCTGTATGGACAGACACCAATAGCTTCAATGAATCCCCGTATCATACTGTCTGTGGAGGTGCAATCACTACCTCAGTTACATAGCCAGGTCTCACCAAACTAGGTCAGGAATGCTACTTCTGAAGATACCAGTCTGTACACACAACATGCCCCAGAGACCTCAAGCACACTTCCACATTTAAAAGAACATGCATGTGGGACATGTGCACAACCCAGATACTGTCCATGCTATGGAATATAAATCACATACATGTGAAGCAGTGCATATCACTGGCCACCCACAATAGAAATCCTGATGAGTGGATGGGGAATACAATAACCACTTCTGGGGAACATGCCAGTGACTATACTCCTGAGCACACAGGGGATGATGTTCATGTGGCCTGATGCCAAGGTATTCCCTTGGACTAGCCTTTTAGATCCTTCAGGCCCATTCAGCTACTACACACCTATAAAGCAATGAACCGATGGATCTCAGTACTGGCAAATGTGTGTGTGTGTGTGTGTGTGTGTGTGTGTGTGTGTGTGTGTGTGTGTGTGTGTGTGTGTGTGTGTGTGTGTGTGTGTGTGTATAGTAATCTCAGTGTAATAGCATACAAAAAGCAAGGGAAGCAACAGACCACGGCTGTAATAATATAATAAGACAGTTTATTCCAAATTAAAACATTGGGCGAGCGCTTTCATGGACTAAGCCACTTCATCATTAGTCCATAAAAGCACTCAGCCAACATTTTAATTTGGAATAAACTGTCTTTTTATATTATTACAGCAGTGGTCTGTTGCTTCCCTTGCTTTTGTATACGATTTGACTGTTTTTTGGGAGCACAGCTTACCATTACCACTTATTTTCTGCTTCTCATAGTAATCTCAGTGTGTTTGGTTGATGAATATCCCCTGTGGCTGTGGGTATTAGCAATCGGACGTGTGTCCAAACCACAACACATACTATTTTCCATTCTACAACAGATGTTGTAAATCAACATGTACCTATGTCCAACCCTCAGCCCTATAATCTGTGAGGCATATGCAATCATTGTGTTACATAACAGGGATTTCCGTGCACATACTGTACCCTGCCTAGGATATGGTGGATGTGTTACCTTACTGCCATACCCCATGATCTTGCTACAGGGCTACATCCTGGTGACACACAGATGCCTAGAACGGAAATGGGATACAGTATGTGAGAACACATTCACTCAGCACTTCACTTGTGGGAGTTGAAAGGGGTAAAGCTAGCACTGAATGTGACACCAAGACTGTGGTCAATATCTGTTGTCTCAGGATAGGTATAAGCATCGTGCAGTAACTCGCAGCACTTGTGTTTAATGCTGTGGAGGTTGTTGATGTAATTATCAAAAGCTGTTGTGACTGTTGTCAGTGTCTGCTGCATGTCTCCTGCTATAGATTCTATGAGGGATCCAAAGTCGTGTTTGAGGATAATAAGGGAGTTCAACAATCATGGGATACCACCTTTCTCTATAACAGTGTCCAATTGCTGATGTACACTTTAGTAATGGCAGAGGACCATCACATTGTCTCCCAGTGTTTGGAGGACAGTGTCTGGATTCTGTTGGCTCTGGCTAGTACCATGCATTCATGTACCTGTTTGTATAGTGCCTATGTGTAATTCCTCAGTCATGCAGCTATTTCCCATTGCCATGGGTGCAATGAAGACATCAACCCCTGTTTTCATGGCTGCAAAGTCATCTTTGGAGAGGTTTTGCAAGGTGGTTACCTTTGTGGGGAGTTTAGCTGACATGTTGAGTTCCATGTTGATTACAGCCATGTGTGACTCTCACCATGCAGGTATTGACATCTGTGGATGACCAACAGTCCCATATTTAATAAATCAACAAAGGTCAAGGTTGTTGACTCTTCTACTGAGGGTCAGTATGAGCTGGTCCAGGGCAATGGAAATGATGAATCCCAGAAGTGTTGGGCCACTGTACTGGTGATTGGCTACTTCCCCCAGGTGATGGAGGGGTATCTGAAGACTCATACTATATCAGTGTTTTGTTGGACCATCATAGATGGCAGGGTGTTGAGGAATGTGCACTGACAGTCTAAGGACATAGATGTGCACCCATAGCAGGCTATGGTCTGGATTGCACTATTAACCCAAGGCAGTTGTACCGGAAATATCTCCAATAGATTATGATGGGATACTAGTCTGGAGGTGCTCCTGGCCATAATGAATATGGAAACAACACCACCTGTGGAGGTGTGGTGTGGTCCATGTTTGGGGGCTGACAACTGTGGAATGCACCATAGCCTGATACTGCAGGTCTGCTGTGTGCTGCTGTGAACCACCTCTCCATTACAGCAGACATGTGTCCTCCACTCCAACGACTGCTATGAGTAACTGCATCCTGCCAGTTAGATGTCTACTGTTGAGCAGCATGACCCTCAGCTTGCAATAATGTGTAGCTGTTATGGTGGTAATAACATTAAGAGCACTGCCTAATAAGGCATCATAGGTGTGGCAAGACACTTAGCCAGTACCTAGAAACCCAGTGGTGACAGATGTAGGGCATCTATGGCAAGTCATTGGGTTCTGTCAATTATGTCATCCCAAGCAGAGAGGTACTGGATCCCCTGATAATGACACATAACATGTAGGCCAATGTTGCAGTCAATCATCTGCTGATAGTACCACAGCATCGTTCTGTCTGACAGCAGTACACTGCCCAGGGCTACTGTCACACCTGCTTGGACCACATAAAAGAGTGTTCAACCATGTCACTTGTCATGTAGTCTTGGGGGGGGTGTCCCAAGTCATTCACACCCACATGGATACAGAGTGATACTCATAGTTGTTGTGGAGTGCCATGACTGGTTGTGTCATGTGTTGGATGCTGGCATGTTATTCATATTTGGCTGTTACCTGCTCCATATTCAACTTAGTGAGTGGGATATGTGTGTGCCTCAGTATTGAGTTACCTATGATCACTCTATTGTGCAAGGTGGTTAGCCTTAGGGTCTTAGGTTGAGGGGCACACTGTGTAGGTTAAACATGTGCCCCTTGGCATGTGCCATGTCACAGTGTCTGAGTGGGTGTCTGTCTTGTTGGTCTGTGCTGTCTGGGTAAACGTCCATTGAGTGCCTCTGGGAAGGTGAGCATGTGGCTTTTCACTGTATGTTATGACTGTCAAAGTGGGTGTCATGTTGAGCTACATGTTCCACATGGTGTGTTGCAGGTGTTGATCTTATCCTCTTGACTTGCTAGTCCAGTCTTTGCTGGAGAGTGCATATGTCCACATTGGGTGATATATGGGTATCCCTCACAGGTCTGAGTGTTTGGAGTTTAGACAGAAGGGTTGTCTGTGTACAGAAGGTAGTTGCAACAGTGCCTCATAATGGACACATGCACCAGGTTAATGGGTGAAAACACAGATAACTGCCATTCAAACATGCCAGGAGGAGTGGACATAACTAGTAAGTACAGGGGCTACATCTGTGATGAACAAGTACTGTTGATGGCTCCCAGGTGTGCCACACTTCGTTATACAATAACCTGGTAAAGTGCCAAGCCATAATGCTAGTTGAAGTGCAAGACAAAAAGAACTAGCATGATTTATAGGTGGAACAGAAGGCAGACTGCATGCCACCTGTAATACTTTACCACAGCTGTGCAGTTATCAGCAGCTTTGGCCATATGTAAGCTCAATAAGCTCTGTAGTGCATGTGGTAACTGTGTAATACTATAGTAGACATACCCATAGCCGGCTTTAGGCACCAGCGAACCCTGCGGTCGCTGGGGGCCCCCCTAGTCATGGGGGCCCCCAACCACAGCAGGTTGTCTTACCCTGATATTTTGCAACAGGTCTATCAAACCAACAAAAGCCAGTACAGCAATCTTGTGTACTTAATAAATCAGCTAGGTAATAACTCATATTCATAGTTCCTTTAAAATTCAAATATATCTCTGGTTATAGTAATAGTTTTTTATCAAGCAACAGGCTTCACAATTCCATTAAATATTTTACCACTGACGCAGTACCCTTGGCTTAGTTAAACTTTGCTAGTGGACATTCAGCCCACTAAAACTAACAACATAGCAAACTTTAGGTACCTGCAATACCTGTGGCTACAAGGGGGCCCCTTAGTCATCCTTGACTGTATGGAGGGGGCCCCCACAAAAGCTGCTGCTGTTGGAGAAAAATTGGAAGAAAAAATGTATTAATTCCCTGATTATGCTCTTTAACCTGAACAGGTCTGTGATATTACCCTGTTAGTATAAAGCTGATAATGAACATAAACAAGGTAAGCACCAGAGAGATCAGCAGCCCAGAGTGACTGTTCTCAGTGCAAACCTTGAATTTTAAGAAAAGCTGATGCTTCTGATCTTTAGGGATGGTTTTCTTTTTCAGGGAGTTTTATAAACACTGGCAGAACACCAGCTACTGCAACTTTCAACTTATTTTCAGAATAATTCATTGCAATACCTTATAATAGCAGATTAAAGGCTCAAAATAATGAATGTGTTCCAAATATTACACTAATTCAATAACAATTTTAATATTATAACACCTTTTTCATCAGCTTTCCTTTTTTGGATAAATAAGTATAAATCTCTGATGTCTGGATTTATTGACTGTCTGTAATCCTGAATAATCTACAAGCAAACCAAAGTTTTATAAAGGACAGAGCAAATCTATGAGAAAAATCAGGGAAGGTAAATAAAAGTGACTTACCCCTGCTGCTGTGTGATGACTGCTAAATGGCAGTCACTGATCTGGTGTGACAATACCAGTGTTGCACAGTGTATTGCTATTTACTGAAATAAGTACAGAACTAGTATTGCTATGGCTTATGCTTGTGTGTGTGTGTGTGTGTGTGTGTGTGTGTGTGTGTGTGTGTGTGTGTGTGTGTGTGTGTGTGTGTGTGTGTGTGTGCGTTTGTATAAAAAATATCAGTGATTTTTATCTGTGCACACACCCAGTAATGCCGACACAGATATTATTCTTCTGGTATCAGTTAAAATGTACCTAACAAGTAATTATGTTTCAAAATTAATGAATAAAATATATCACAGAACATTCAGACACTTAGATCTTCTAAGAGTCTGGGAGCATCCACTCCCCAGACTGTATAAATGGAAGCATGGGGACCCGTTAATCATCCTGGACTGTGTGGGGGCCCCACCAAAGCTGTTCATGGTTGGGGAAAAATGTGGAGGAAAAACATATTAATTTTCTCATTATGCTCTTTAACCTGAACAGTGGTTTGATATGACCCTGTTAGGATAAATCTGATAATGGCCTCTGCCCTCAACTGTACCCATTCTAAAATCAGCTCTATTCAGATGTGTGTGTACAGAAAACTGCTGTAGGTTATGTGTGTATGTGTGTGTGTGTGTGTGTGTGTGTGTGTGTGTGTGTGTGTGTGTGTGTGTGTGTGTGTGTGTGTGTGTGTGTGTGTGTGTGTGTGTGTGTGTGTGTGTGTGTGTGTGTGTGTGGTGGGGGGGTGGAGAGTGTGGTTATTACTTCTTTGATTGTCATCACAGTCAAACCTTACAGGTGTGCACATGAGGTTATTATAGCTTATGTTTGGGCTGAGGACTATTCTGCCAGACCTAAAAGTTGTACAAAGAAGGTTACTATAGTTTGTGCAGGGGCAGTGTATTGTCTAGGAGCAACAAAGTTGTTATTTCACACTTCAGGCATGTATTCAGGTAGCTGCCTTTGAAAGTTGAGGTTGAGGAATGAGGAGGCATGCAATGTATATATATGCAAGCAGTCACTTGAAATACATGACTGTGGAAATCTGAACTTCTGCCTTCATCCCAGTCTAACACTAGAGGGATGCATAGGCAATCTTTTTTTGGAGGGTTAGGGAGGAAGGCATTTCCAAGACAGGACCTGTATATAGAGACAACAATTGGCTTGTTAGTTTATTGTGAGTTACTATTTTGTCATCTTTGAACATTAAGCCTTTAGTACAACCTGGATTAAAAAGTTGGGAAAATGTTCTAAATGTATTTCAGAATATGCATAACCCAATGGCTTCTGGTGGCTCTGGCTTAACTGAATTATTTCCTAAATGGTTATTACTGTGTTTACTTGTGTCAGGAAATGTGTGTTGAAAGGATGCAAGGAAAATAAAAGCTGAACAGCAACACAATTTCTTTCCTTAATCAAAATTTATGTTCAAGCCATCACTGGATGCAAAGGTTGTGTAAAAAGAAAAAAAAAATAAAATGCACTTCAGAGTATAAAGAAAGCTATGGCTTCTTGAAAAAGTTGAAGAATAAAGCAAAACTGAGAAAAGGAAGAAAAATGTAATGTGCATAGCATGGAAAACCCCAAGATTGGGGGGGGGGTGATCGGGAGAAGATTGGAAGGTATAGTGTGTGTGTGTGTGTGTGTGTGTGTGTGTGTGTGTGTGTGTGTGTGTGTGTGTGTGTGTGTGTGTGTTGGTTGGTTAAAACAGCAGGCCTAAGGAGCCATGTCACCTAAGTCCTGGCCTGCACATAGAGTTCCTGCAATGTATCATTGGTGCAACTAAATTCCAGTAACTGTAAATGTTCCCTTGTGGGATGGGCCAGCATAGTGTAGTACACAGGCCTGTTGCAATTAAGAGCATTGTAGCAACAGGTCAGTCATTTTGCACCATGAGCTAAAAGGTGGCTTAGGAATGGTATCAGCGATAGGGTGATACGTAGACTAGAAGTGCCTAGGGGGCCCCAACTTGACATCTGCTGTGGGCCCCCAAAATGCTAACACTGGCCCTGGACATAACTAGATTGGCAGGAATTCTTATCCCTATGCTGGCAAGTGTGCGTGTGTGTGTGTGTGTGTGTGTGTGTGTGTGTGTGTGTGTGTGTGTGTGTGCGTGTGTGTGTGTGCATGTGTGTGAATCACGTACTGTCTGGCGTATACCATTTTTGACCTGTGTACTACCCTTTGCACATCCCTTCACTCCAATTTAGTAGTCCTGTTGATGTCATCCACCTTAGAAGTACCTTTGGAATAAGTGGAAATGTATAAGTTCTGTGGTGCATCTGATAACTGCGTAGCATTATAGTAGGAATACCTCGATAAGCAGGAGTTCTAATCCTAATGTTGGCATCTCTTTGTGTGTGTGTGAGGATCATATCTTGTGTGGCATATACCATACACTGCTGGTGACCACCTCCCACTGCCATCACTTTATATAGTGTGGTAACAGCATCTGCCTCACATGCAGTAGATTAAACCATTGTACAGTCCTCTGTACAGATGTGTCTGCCCTATGTTTGCAACCTATACATGGTCAGAAGTAGTCTATGTGCCTTAACAATGCCCATGTATGTGATATTATAGCCAAATAGGCCACAGTGAGTGGACTGACATATGGCAGCATGAGGTATCATATCTGACTGAAACATCATGCTGATACGATGTCTACTGCCCTCACAGGTGGCCAGCCTTGTAGGTGCAATATAAGAGTCCAGATGCTTGGTTTTACAAGTCACCTGTTCCTGTTATGGGTCACATTAAAGGCTGGAAAAGGCGTGGACTGTCATATTGTGCCCCTAACTAGTATGTAACAGGAACACCCTGCATCTTAAGAGGGGTGTGTGCACAAATTATATCCACTGTATACCACTAATGTGTCAGGTATGACCCTACCTTAGACCATTTGCCCAGCCCATTTTGCTGGCTTTTATCCAGATGTCTTGGCACTGACAAGTTGTGAGGAATGCTACAGAAATGTTGAATCCATGTCAGATAGGCCCCAGTGGTGACCACTTTGATGCAATACAGTTAAACACAGCACAAGTGAACATGCACAACAAGCAATATAGCTATTACATAAAGCAATATAGCTATTAGTGATGGTTGTGTGCATGGTAAATTGCATGTGCTTCACATTCCTGGGGTATTGCCAGCCAATAACAGAACAATGTCATACTCACCAGCTTCAGGCTGCTGTCCCATATGCAGACCAGAGGGTCCTAGGCAGTTGTGATAGGGAGTTATTGTCAGCAGACACACATGTGGCCTTGGTACAGGATGGATGCAGCATGTCTGCATATCTACAGTACTAATCGCAATAATACTCAATGTCCTGTCCTCACCATAGATGGGCACCTCTGTGCATTAGAAAACCCCACCCACAACTGCAATCGGACCTGATACATGCATGTACATACAATACTGATACATGTATCTCTGATATATTAGTGTACTAATCCCCACTAGGCCCTTACCTGCATGCTCCTTATCCAGAGTGTGTGTACAACCCACCTCCACAATTGTGCATATGCCCAATGCACAAGCCATGATGCTTCCCTCAGCATCATGCACAAGCCATGATGCTTCCCTCAGCATCATGGCTTGTGCATTGGGCGTGTGCTCCAGGTTTGGCAAGGAGATCCTCAGTGGGTGTCAGTGGGGGCTGGATGGCTGGGACTCCACCAGTGGCTAGCAAGTACCTCGCTACAACAACGGCCCATTGACAAAGCATGGGGAATGAGTTCAGTGATCCCATGCTGCACATGCTCATAAGTTCTGCTGTGAAGGCCGGCATCATTTACCCTGTGAACTACACTGTTCCACAGGGCAGTCCTCTTACGCACATCTTTTGTTTTCCGTCTAAATAATAGGGCATAATGTCCAATCACATATTGGGTGATGATGATGTCTATTTCCCCAACAGAGAATGCTGGAAGGTGAGCACTCTGCATGTTACCTGGAAGACATAAACAGGAAAAAGGTCACAGGACGTCATACGGTTTTCAAAATGCACATCAACAGTAGATATTACTTGCAAATAATCCACACTACACCAAAATCCTCCAAGCTATCATGTCTATAGCAGCTTGCATTACTTCCTATCCCTGAGCTATCTTATTCCCCCCAATGTTGGACAGTTGATTACATAATCATCTATTCTCCATTCATTTCTGTGTAGAGGGTTGACAGTGGGCATCTTCCATGTGGATGGTGTGTGGATGGTGGCAGATCTGTGTTTGACTGTGATGTGTGATGGAGCTGTGAGGATATGCCTGAGTCCATGTAAGAGATGGACAGTGATGTTATTATGCCTCATGGAGATATGCCGTTGTTGCCATCAGTAGACAAGATGTACATGCTCACCATTGCTGAGGGGAGGAGTGTGGTTGATGTGTATATCCCCCTGTACAGCTGGGGTGGGCAGGGTAGTGATGTTCCCACCTAAAATGTGTGATGCAGGTTGCCTATATACATGGCATGTGTGCATGAGGTGTTCTTTACCCCCAGTACAGGGTGAATTGTGTTGTTTCCTCTGAGACCTACAACATGTGTGGAGACACAGTTGCAATTGTTCTTGGTGGTGTGGATATGTCTAACTTATAGTCATAGGCAGCTTATAGGAAGTCACCTGTGAACTTACATGCTTGCTCAGATATAGGTGGACTTGCTTCCAAGTTGTTGCCTGCACCTATGTGTCCCTGTAAAGCCATTGTAGCAACCTACTATGTGGTTTGTGCATTGCTGCTGTCCACCAAAGGGGATTACTCTACCTTGGTGGAGGCTGGATATACACGTCAGGTACTGCTATGTCCATATAGCTACAGTGGATATTAAGTCTACACACCCCTGATACACTGCTTGGTATTTGTGCAATTTGAACTTGACACCACAATAACTCATTTCATAACAATTCCAACCTGTAATGCGACCTATAGCCTGTACAGTTCTATTGAAAACATAACAATCTGGTCTGTGAAAACATATGGAAATAATACTCAGTACAATAAGCCAGTTGAATGAGTGTGCACACCCTTAAACTGATATGAAGTGTATGCACCTCTTGAGATGGTTACAGCATTCATCCATCTTGGTTTGGGCTCTAACATCATGGCACATCTTCACTTGGCAATAGTTGCTCACCTTACTAGAAACACCTTTGATTGTATTTTAATGGAATTGTACAGGTTAGGGATCACATTCAAGAAGTACTGTTTTGAAAAAGTCTGTTCCTCAGTGTGATGAAACATTCATAAAAGGACAATTGCTATGT
>NC_056726.1:1625402487-1625529987 GCF_019279795.1 Protopterus annectens
TAAACTGCATGTGCTAAAGATATAGAGTGCCTTATGACAGTAGAATCTTGGCAAGTGGTATTAAGGGTTGCAAATAAGGGAGCTGTATTGAGAAGGATAGTTGCAGGAGTCAGGGCAGAAAGGACAGTGAGGCGAAAGAGTGAATAAGAAAGAAGTAGCAATAGGGGCGAAGGTAGAATGAGACTGAGTAGGGAAGAGTGTGGGAATGGAAATAATAAGAGAGGGGGTACTAGTAGTGTTGTGGGGCTGGCCTGCAGCAGTGAGTGGAGTCTTGGAAGAGCTAACCTAGAGTGAATGTATCATTGGGAGAGTGTGAGGTTTAGAGCATCTGGGATTGGGACTAAGTTGAATAAGTTGTGGGTTATGTAATCTGAGTTATACTAGTGGTGAGACCAGTCTGTAGTAAAACATAGAAGGAAGTTACAGAGATAGCCTGGGGGAGTCTATAAAGATTGTTCTAAATAGATAAAACTTTTACTACCTTCTGAAGCAGCCCTCTGCAATGCATGCTTGAATTAGAGAAGGTAGCTGATTCTAGAAGACTAGAGCAAGGTAAGCAAAGACTACCCTAGTAAAGCTTTTCTAATGGGCCCTCAGAACAGCCATCAGCTCCTCACCTGTTGACCTGACAGACACTCTGGAGAGAGTAAGAACCATAAGTTGACAGGTTCATAGGTTAATTCTAGGTTAGTTACCCTTGTGGGGCATTATATGCCAGGCCAGTTTCCCTTTTTCTGCTTGAATTAACCTAGCCTATATGGTTTGAGACTGGCCTTACCCCTTCCATGGGCAATAATTATGTATTACCCCTAATGAGAATAAATGAATCATTAAATAAATAATTTGAGGGTATCTTTCTTTCAGATTTTTTTTATGGGGTTACATGTATATAGTCAGAATCCACTACCTTTTTACTACCTTCACTAATGTATGGCGCTCCCCTACTAAGCAGCCTATCTTCCTGCATCTCTTAGGTTCATAGGTTCATAGGTTCATACTAGGCTATCTGCCCTAGGGCATTTATAAGCCTAGCCAGAGTGTGTGTGGCTTTCACCACCCCTTAGGATGAGAATACTATACCCATTAGTTTGCTGTGCCTCTGTCCAGCAGTGACACAGAGATTATTCTTCTAAACTAGAATCCTGTTACAATAAAATCTCAAAGTTCGCCACCACCTCCAATTACTCCGCTCATCACTGTAAATCTCTCCACCAGCTGCAATGGCTAGAACTCCCAAACTACCTTGACTTCCTCCAACTCATCACCACTCACAAGCTCATTTTCAAACCAACTATATGTCCCACACTATCAAACATCCTAACATTATACACCCCTAACAGAACTGTAAGATCTACCCACCAAAATCTAATCTCTGTTTATAAACCAAACCGTCCCACTGGTCAGCTCCTGCTATCCTTTTCTGTCACCAAAAAATGGAATTCTCTCCCTCCATCCTTAAGAACTTCTGAGAATGCTGAACACTTCAAACCCTGCTGCATTCTTACCTCTCCCAAAAATGGAAATGCAATTGCACTCCACCTACCTAAGCTGCTCAACACATAAATACTTTATTACACACAAAGTTTGTTCTTCCTTACACACTATTGTTTAACCCTCTGTACTGCCTTCATGTAAATAATTCCTCTATACCACTTCAGAGGATTAAACCTTTGTATTAATCTAACTTATGCTATTATTCATGCATAAAGAACTCATCCATGCTAATGTTACTTCTATATCAGTGTATTAATTTAACCTTGCACCACTGTTCTCTACCACTAAATATGTAAATATGCTCACATCCTTCTCTAAGCTACTGTTTAACATTTTAGTTTTTTTTTGCTATTTTATATGTAAAATTTGCTGAACTTGTTTCTGTTTCCACTATGCTTTGTACATTATATTATTGAGATTATACTATGTATTATTGGAGCTTTTCTCCCCGAGCCTCCACTGAAAACGGGTTCTTTGAGCCCAGTGGACCTCCCCGGTCATCAAACTGGATATAAATAAATAAATTTGCATTTATATTTATGTTTCATGAATCCAGCAAGGAATGTTACCAGTGGTTTGCTTCACAGAGATGAGACCTTGGATTTATCTACGCATTCTATACCAGCAGAATTATTGATGTTTAGTAAAATGTTTTTGAAGATGTTATTGAAGACACATTCTTCTTTGCAAAACTTGATACAAAGTTTTTCTCTGCATTTAAATGATGCGGCCAATAGTTTGAGAGAGACAATGTTGTTAGTAGAACCCCTTTCTACGGGACGTTATGTTTGAGCAGGTGAAAGCTTAATTAAAGGTTCTGTCAACCTGTTTTCTAACTTAGTTCATCTGGTTGAAACAGCTGCATTGTCAGAGAGACATTCTCCCTCTGATTTGTCTTATAAAGCATTAGTGCAAATTTGGAATCCAAGGTTTTTAAGCTCAAAAGCTTGGAACTGGATAATCATTGTCTTGAACAGTGCATACATATTAAACATGTTCCTAAAGGCTTGCATCTTTGCAAGTTCCTGAATGACATTATGAAGCAAGATAATATTTAGCATATACTTGTTACCGTATTTAATGCTACAGGTCTATTGCTGTTATGACACATGATTGATTTTAATTTATCAAGACTGAAAACTTGCATAAATCTATGGTATAGTTAGATGACAATATCCAGCAACATATTTGTTTTAGTCAGTGGTCTACTCTTTACTTCGGGATTTTTGCAAAAATTGAAAGATGTTGCCGCTGTTATTGAATGTAAACGTAAGAAGCTCAAATGTGATGCTGACAGTTACAGTAACAATGCAGCATATTCATTCCCTAAATCATATGTTCATCCAGTAAATCAAGTTAACATGCCTACCTCATCTAATATACCAAGTTTGCCAGAAATGACCACCACAGGAACAAATTATGATACTGAGTTTCCACTTTTCGCCATGACTATGCACCATTTTGATGGTGGTAATGTTAATGCCATGAACATTCAAAGGATGGCCTTTTCAGTTGGATTCAGTTGTCTTGAATCAAGAGACTGTCATGAATAATAGAACCAGGGGTGGGCTGAAAACCAGTGGAAGCAAAACAGGCAAACACAGAAAGAACTAACTTACCCTATTTTTAAGTTGAGTTCTACCATACTTACTGCTGATCAATGCAATGTTTTAGACAAGGGTTTTTCCTATATTCCAGCTATGAGGGCTAATTATGTATACCTAATAGCCGATTTCAAGCTTTATGTTAGAAAATTAAACTTGGCATTTATACTTTGTGACGTTTTCATTCTGGTGTGTTATATAAATGCTCTACTTATGATCTAAGTTTACTCAATACCTTGAGTGTATTTTCTGATGCTTGTATTGCATATTTTAAAAATCTATTCAGCCACAAGAGCTTTAGAAAATAATTTAATCTAACTTATACTGAATATCAGGCTTTAGACAGTTTAGCCCATAACACACAACTTCATATTATGAGAGCCAGTAAAGATAATGGCATAGTGCTTATGGATCGTGAGAAATACAATGTGTATTATGGATATGCTTTCTCATACCAGTTATTGCAACATAACTCCAAAATGTTTGGCATTACAAAAATTTAGTTATGTTGATGCGGTGTTGCAGGACTTATTAACACAAGGATATATAGAATATCAAGTTTATGAATTTTTAAAAAATAGTTTTCCTAAAACATTTGTTATTTTTGGAATACCTAAAATTCATAAAGATGCTAGTAATCCTCCATGTAGACCCATAGTTTCTGCTCTTCACAGTAAAATAGAGTTCCTTGCTATATATTTAGACACTATATTAAATCCCATTGTGCAAAAGGGGCAATTTTATTTACAGGATTCATGGGTATGCTTGGATATGTTACATAATTATCATTTTTCTGGATCTGAGTCTATGATGATCACAACTGATGCTGTGTCTTTATGCACCTGCATCTCATGGGATACTGGCATCGATTTTGTACATTCTTATTTATGTAAGTTTACCTCTTTACATGATACCGAAATTAATACCATTTATATGCTGTTAGGTGCTATATAGATGACTTATTGTTTATTTGGAACAGAAGTTGGAGTGATGTTTTTGTCTTTTATGACAGCCATTAATGAAAGTACTGTTTTTGTAAAGTTCATTGTGAGTGTTAATAGCGATTCGAACAATTTTCTTGATTTGCTTATCACTATCGATGTTTCTAACAAGATGTTCCATAGTCAAATATTTCATAAGCCTACTTTTGTTAATAGTTATCTGCATTATTCTAGCACGCATCCCACCTTCATGAAATGGAATACAGTATGATGGTAACTTATTAGAGTTAGTAGACTTGTAAGTAGAAATTAAGATTTCTTGGATGAAATTTATTAATAAAGTTATTCAAATGTTTGAAGGTTGGGGTTACTTTATAAACAGAATTACTGAAATCTGCAATGAAATAATAAGCAAACATGAAGATTTTTTTCTCCCATTCTATTGAATGGATACAAGACAAGATCTAAAAATACAGAAGTCAGTAAATTTAATTGTTTATTTTTTTCTACCTATTTGTAAAGATGTGATTGACATCAGAATATCATATTGTCCAATAGGAATATCATTTTAGGAAATAAAGATTTAGTGAATGTAGTAGGCAATATCCCAAGTTTTACTTTATCCAGTTGTTTTTAACAAAGAGAATTTTTTAATGGTTGATGCAAACAAGAGTAGATTACTAGGTACATATAGCTATCAGTATTGTTGTTGTTGTGTCTTTCGTCTTTTCCCGGTTAGGGGTCGCCACAGCGGAACTCCGGTCCGCTAATGATTGGCAGTAGATTTTTACATGCCGAGTTGCTGGCCCTGATGCACAACCTTCAATGAAGGTACGCCCATTCACGCATGTCTCCACACAGAAGACGCTCTAGCTGAGAATCGAACAGGACAACGTCTTACTGTGAGGCGACAATGCTACCACAGCACCACCACCACAGTATAGCTATCAGTATTGTAAGTTGTGTCATTATGCGTCAAATACTAATTCCATTTTTTAATCCCACATTGGCAAAACTTTGGCTGCTAATGGCAAATGCTAATGCAAAGTTCAAGGATGTTGTTTATTTGGCTCACTGCATTTCTTGTTCAGCATGTTATGTTAGTAAACTGATAGAACATTAGCAGATCATATTTATGAACATGTATCAGCCATTAAAATGAAAGACCTTAATAATGCATTAGCAAAGCACACAGTAAATTGTAGTGCTTTCAGAAAGTTTGAATTTTTCATACTGGACAAACTGTTAAATACAAGTTGTGGGGGTGCTTTATATATACCATGCTTGAATACAAAGAAGCTAGATGACAAATAAGACTTGAAGTGGATAAATACCCAGGGTTAAATTAATCCATGAATATTAAATGTATTTTAAAATTGCTTTAAAATTGCTTTAAATTTGTTTTAATACATATTAATTAATTATTTTAAAGGCTGTTTTGGTATTATTTGTATGCACTATGACTTTAAGTCTGAAGACTTTTCCTGTCTCTGATTGGATGATTTGAATTAATTGGTATGATGCTTTTGGTTATATTAGAACTTGTTTGTAAAGTCTGATGAAGATCTGTTTGTACTAGAATAAAGAACGAAAGCTGCTGCTTACCACATGTTATTCTCCGTGGTTTTTCGCTGCTTTTTCTTGAATTGCTCCTGACCAAACATTTCTTCCGAATTTATAAGTGCAAACTTGAACATTTTACTGGCAGAATATTATTGTTGGTTTTAACTCAGAGGTTACACCACCTCAGGAAAGAAAGAGTTGTCAGTTTACCTGATGGAGTATGACCTGAGAGTTAGTACATTTAAGGTGCAAGGCTGAGAAAGGGAAGAACAGTTGCCTCTTGCAATAATGTTTTTATTAATGTTTCTTGATTTCACAATACCTTTTGTTTTAGGTTAACTGATTTTGATCAAGGATACAATCACATGTAAAGAGTCACAAATACTTAACTGCTTACCACTTCCCAGAACACTAGTTTGAGTCGTACTGCCTCTCCCACACAATGTAGTATCACCCTTGATATCTTTCATATACTGTAATAATACTGAGTCTGGAAATTTCATTCTATCATTTTACATCAAGTTGATGTTTAAGGCATTTTGCATTAGCTGAAGTATTTAGGTGTGCACATGGCAAAGAAACCCTGATAGTATTTCCATTTATTGTTTTTCTTTTTTATGCATGGAAGAATCACTTATCATATCCGCATGATTTGTTTCAGCTTATGCATAAAAATAAATGAAGATAAGTGTAAGAATAGTTAATTTTACTCAACTCATAAAAATGGGTCTACTGAAAGCACATGATATCCAGGCACTCAAAGAGGACTATCTCAAAGCCAGGGATTCAGGTGTCTTGTATCTCACACAGTCTGCTGTTCATACTAATTGGTTCTCTGAGAGAGCAGCTGATGCATGGAACAGGCTACAAAATTACATTAAAGCAAGTATTAGTTTAAATATCTTTAAGAACAGCCTGGATCTTTATTATGGAATTAAGTGTTTTGGTATTTGGGCAGGCTAAAAGTGCTTGAAATATTTGTATGTATGTGTATATGTAAGTGAGGTATGGCAGCTGTGCAGAGAGTGAGTCTGCCACACCCCACCCAAACACAGTTACCGAGTTCAAGCAATGTAAGTGCAACAACCACATGGATGGACTGGGAAGGGGTGGGACTTCACATTAGAGTTTCAGGCAATGGTCAGGAGGAGGATTTTGGATTAGGGAGCAGATGTTTAGTGTTAGGGAGTGGGAGGAGAATTTAGGATTATGGAGGGGGAAATGTAGGGATTGGGAGTGATTGCAGACTTTTGGAGACCAGGAGGAGAGTTTCAGGTTTATGAATTGGAAGGGGAGCTTTAGGTTTAGGAAGAGGGTAGTTTAGGGATAGGAAAAGGGAACGGACTTTTAGGTTTAAGGAGAAAGAAGGGAATTTAGACTTAAGAAACTGGAATGGAGTTTTAGGTTTAGGGAGCAATTGGAGACTTTATGGTTAGGAAGCAGGAGGAGAGTGGTATGTTTTGGGTATGGGAATTTTAGAATCAGAGATAGAGCTCTGTTAGGGCTGGATTTTGCAGTAGGGTTGGATTGTAGGAACAACAGGTAATTAATCAGATACACTATTTAGAGCTAAAGCACTTGATATTTAGAGCAAGAGGCAGCAAGTAAGTGTGCTGCGAGCAGACCCCAGGAAAAATGAAGTCTTTTACATCACACCCACATGAAAGCCGCAAGAGTAAATGTAAGAGTATTACCTTCTCTCTATATGCAACTTAATAAAGCCACTTCATCAGGTATATGTCCTTCTTCCAACGAGACGGTGATTAATTGGCAAATGAAATCTAAACAATATTTTTCAGTTATTTACCATTTGACCATAGCGGTTCCCTATTACGCAATCTAAACCTTAGGTTATTGAACACGTAAAGGTCGATTACTAAATGTTGAAGTCTGAAAATTGTGAATGGCCATTTCCACTCCACTGTAGAGCAATCTCAGAATTGATATATTTAGTTGGGGAGGGGTGTGGGAGTCGAAGGCTCCCACTTCATTTCTGTTTAAAACTTTTTTTTTTAATTTGGCCAATGGCATTGTTTCCCTATGTGGAAATGGCCATTTTCGATGTTAAGGGTTTGATATTTTGTGATCGACCTTTAGGTGTTCGATAAGTTAAGGTTTCCGATCACGTAATATAGACCCGACCATAGCATAAGAGAAATTAATATAGCATTTCTTTTTGTAGTGCCTTTTAAAAGTAAAAAAGTTGAACTTTTCAGTGACAACATCTACATAATTATATTAGCAAGGCATTAATTTAGTTTTTTGAGTAATCCCATCTATCAGTATATTTTAATAAATTTTGTATATATGAGCCCTGCTAAGATGGATTGTACATTACTGAAGGAAAAGTCTGATATGTCTTCCAAAGTAGCACTATTATATTAATTGATGAAACATAGCAATTGAAAAACTAAAGGGATAAGGGAAAAAAACAGAAAGGAAGAAAGACACTGTTACTTTCAGACATACTTCACCAAGGTTGTAAATGTCACTTATATTTTGAAAGAGTTCTGCTTTTTGTATGTTATTTAACAGTGCAAGGAATGACATATAAAAGATTTAGAGAGTTAATCATATTCTGTCAATAGCCAACCAAATGTCAACTGTGTTTGATTTAATGTCAGGCTTTGTGAAACAAGAACCTCACTTATTCAATTGGACTGAATAAGGTTTCAGTTTATTTTACCCTGCAATAGAAAGGGCCTGGAAGGTTTTGACTGAAGTCATTTTAAAATATGACAACGTCCCCAGGACAGTAGGCATCTAATTTAATGAAGCCAAAATGCATTAGCTAAGAGCTGTGTAAAGCGAGGGAAATGCAATTACAGCATTCCTGAGGACAGATGTCTTCCCACATAGGGGATAGTGATATGAAGACGTCTGCAAAAGCCTAATGAAAATAAATGATCTAGTAAAATAATATTTTGCAAATCAGTATCTAAATCCACACCCATTCCTTTTTAATGAATGTCATCAAGGCCACCTGTTCATTCAGATTCTTTGACTCATAAAGCAGAGGAATAAAACAATTTTGACATGATCTTTTTACAGTTTAAGTTGTTTGACTCATTTCAGCAAAAAGAAAGACAAGATTGAGCTGTACAGTGAGATGATGTGATATCTAACTGTTCATTTACTGCCCGTTCCTTTCGGCAAACCTTTCAGTGTTGTTTTCTGTTGCAGCTTTGTTCATATCTTCCAGCTGAAGCATTGTGTGAACTGCTATTTCCATTCAGGCACTTTATGAAAATATATGATGCCCAGAGGACTGCAGAGGACTGACTAGTCTCCAGATAGTTTTAATGTTGATGTTATACTTAAGTAACATCTTTTTCTGAAACAAGTCCATTGAGAAGCATTCATAAACAATTCACTATTTTGTAATTCTACATAATCCACTTTTATTACCTCTATAATATACACCAGGCTATGCGTCATGCTGTTTTTAATATTATTAAAGTTTCATTTTGGAACATTTTTATGAGTATTTGGTATCAGAGATTCTAAGCTGATTTACTCTGTGAGTCAATTAGGTTCATCACTGGCACCATCTTAATTGCACTGAGGTTTTCTTGCAACATGCAGTCCACAACAATCTAGTGCCTGATAACTTCTTGCATGAAAATCAGCAAAGGCAAAAAAAAACATGCAAACTGGAATTTAGAAGCACATTCTAACTGATACTGAAATTATACTTATTCTTGATTTTAATGAAATGAAGACAGGATAGGATGTTATTCACCAAATAACGTGTTTAGCTTTGTTATCAGATATGTGGTACTCAAGTTCAATATTTTAAAATGGGCTATTGTTTTTTTTTTAGTTTTGTTAAAATTTGAGTATATAACTTTTAATCCAGAAGCTGACTTTTATAAAACTTAAGGGTAGAATAGAGATGCTTCATTGATTACATTGATCTGATTGGCACAGAAGGCTGAGGCTATGAGTCGTAGTTCCTGATGTATAGGGTTTGATTCCCTCATCCCTCATCTTTACTCTATGACCTTGAACAAATCACTTAAGCAGACAGTGCCTGGGGGCAAATGGCAATTTGGACTAAGCTCGTGAATGGTCCCCTGGACTATAAGTCTACTAATTACTTTTGATCTTATAGTATGCAATTAGGTGAAATAGGTATTGTGATTCTAGCATTTTGCTATGAGGCAAAAGTTGGTTAAATACTGTGCTGGCTTGTGGCAAAAGACATAAAACCTTAACTGTGGCTGAGATGACCTAAGTAGTCAGCCAGATACTGTAAGAGCTGGCCAGGGAAGGGATTGTTGAGAGCAGCTGATGATAGGTCAACCTCAGCCATGCCTGGGTGTATGTGTGTGTTGGAGGACTGCTTGTCTAACTTCCACCATGGGACCTTCGACTTAGGGAAGTCCTATGAGGTGTGTACCATGTATCTAGAGACTTAGGACTGCAAGCATTCATAAGGAGTGATTTCTTCCAGACATACAAGTTGGTTAACCATTAAGAAAGTTCAGTTACAGATTTGCTGTTCTGAACTGTTTGGAAGTTTCTAAAAGGCCAGTGCTTGCTTGGGCTAAAGGGAAGTCTCTGTGTTCACCAGTGGAAGTGGTTAACACTGAACAACCTGCCTGTCCCTGGGGGAGTGGTTACTACCTAGAAGCTGTTGTTTTATTGGCCATTTGGGTCAATTATAAACTCCTCGATCTCTCTCTCTTAAAACCCTACAACTCTCTTTTTGCGTGGTTTTGCGCACTGAGCAGCGTCAGGCAACGCCACCTAAACAGGTTTAAACTATTCCAGGCTCCACGAAGTCTGCTCTTCACTTTTTCCCTTAGAACTGTTCAAACTCTCAAAGTAATCACTCTATTCTCTTTCTAAAGCCCTGCACTTGCTCAGCTCTTATAAGGAAACACTAACTAATTAAAGCACTACACCCTCCTCGACTTCTCATAAGTATTAGACTCCCGATTGGTCCTTCCTGATCAAGTGAAAAATCAGTTGCCTTTCCTAATCATCTGATCAGTAAAAAAACAGTTCCCTATACTAATCTGGTATGTCCAAGGGTCAGTTTCAAGGCTACTCTTCAGTCCAGCTGGTGAATCTGGGAATTTTGAGGCAATGTTACAATTGCCTTATGTACACAGAAAACCCTCTCCTCCTTCCAACAAACTCTAATACATGTGAGAGATGCAGTTACACAGCCAAACTGGAGGCAGAGCTCTCTCAACCCAAGACTGGCACAGTCAGTCAGGAGGAAAAGGTAACCACCCACACCACAAATCCAGTCTCACACAGACCTATTGCGTCTGCATACCCAACACATAAATACACAAAAACATACTCGGAGGCTCTAAATAAAAATCTGCCTAAACAGCAAAGACCTCCTAAGCAGATATCCAAGCAACAGCCACCCCTCAACAATACCCATGAATCACATATATCACAAAATCAGTGTACCTCACAACCACAGCCCTTAAGGCCAAACAACACACCAAATACACTTGTTATAGGGGAATAAATTCTCCAGCACACTGACGTCCCGCTCACCAGACTGAACAAGAAGAAGGTCACTGTAAGCTGCCTATCGGGTGCCAGGATACGCCAAATAATGCAAGCACTCAGGTCACTCCAAAGCAAGTACAAGTATGACTCCGTCATTGTCCATGCTGGTGTGAATGACCTGAGACGTACCTCCCTGGACTACATGAAAAGAGACATAGAGGAGCTCTCTGACCATGTAACCCAGGCTGGTATGACTCTGACCTTGAGTAGCATCTTTCCCTCACTAAGAATGATGCCACAGTATAAAGACAAAATGATCAGTTTCAACAATTGGCTAAAGTATTGGTGTCATTCAAAGGGGATCTAGTGTCTGTCAGCCTGGGATGACATGCTCGACAAGCCACGTTGCTTTGCTAGGGACGGCTTGCACCTGTCACCCTTAGGCTTTCGTATACTGGCCAAGGCTCTTGCCATCCCCATAGTGCCTTATTTAGGGAAGGCTCAAAGGACAAACCCACCTCCATAGACAACCCAAGGAAAAAAAACTAAAGGTAATGCTACTCAATGCCAGAAGTCTAAACCTCAAGATGCATGCACTCAAGGCTATCCTTAGTATGGAGAAAATCGATGTCTATGCAGTAACAGAAACCTGGTTCAAGGCTCCTGAGAGCACCCCAGCACTACCAGGTTATAACTCGTACCATGCGTTTCGCCCCCAAAACTCAGACCGAAGCACAAAAGGAGGTGGAGTATCTATATTCATCAAAGATACCTACACCTCCAGGTTAGTGGCACTGCACGAAGCATTGGAAACCATCCATGTGCAACTAACAGCGGGCAAAACTGCCTTTCAGTTTGTAGCCTGCTACAGAACACCCTCCCTATTACAGAAACCCCACTTGGCATTCCTGAGAACACTGGAGAATGTGAAGGTCTCTCCAAACACTATGTTATTGGGTGACTTCAACTACCCAAACATTGACTGGGGAAACTATTCAAGCCCAAACACCCTCGCCCAATGATTCCTTAAATTTATAAACTCTAACGCAATGGAGCAACTGGTCAGCACTCCCACAAGAGGGAACAACATATTGGACCTGGTCATCACCAACATGGGGACTCTATATTCCACACCAGAGGTAAACCCCTCATTAGTAAGATCAGACCATAAACAAATTTCTCTGGACATCCATATCCCGTCCCCACCCCCAGCCAAGGAAATCACTGTAAAGAATTTCTCAAAAGTCAACTTTGCACTTCTCAAGACTGAGGTGGAATCCTTCAAAGCTCCTGGGCCAGAGGATAATACAGCCCAATCCACAGAATCCTTTACAAATGCATTCTATGAGCACCTGCAGGAATGCATGGATCGTGCTATCCCAAATAAAACCAAAACTCACTCCTCCAAAAACAGGAGACTGGTCTGGTGGACCCCGGCCATAAATAAGCTATACAACAGAAGGAAGAAGCTACTACATGACAGAGCAAAATCCCAAAAACGGAAGGCATCTCTGATCAGTATTAGCAAGAAACTTCGATCCCTCATAAAATCATCAAATGCCAGCTTCGAAAGAAAAATTGCCCTAGACACTAAAGATCATCACAAGGCCTTCTTTAGTTATGTCAGGAACATGGGCAGAAACTCCCAGATATGCTCTGAATTGTTGCATAAAGGTACAAAATATACCGAACCTACAATCATAGCCAACATCCTGGCAGACAGATTCAGCGCAAACTCCCCCCCCCTCCCCCCAAGGAGCAAATGCCCATCCCAACTGAATGTAACCTCCCTGACATCACAGATGCACAGGTGAAAGCTGCCCTCTCCAAAGCAAAAAACACAGCATCTATGGGACCGGACGGTGTCCCAGGCTGTGTCTTACATGAGCTCCAAGAAGAACTGAACCCTCACATTAAGTCACTGTTCAAACTTAGCCTTACTACAGGATATGTACCCAAAGAATGGCATACAGCTACAATGGTCCCACTCCACAAAGGTGGTGCCACAACGAACCCCGGAAACTATTGCCCCATAAGCCTGACTAGTCTGGTCTGTAAAGCTATGGAGCATATTATCATGGAACAAATAAACAAAGACATTGGGAGCCTCCAGACACTGGACCCTACCCAATTCGGCTTTGTTAAGGGCAGATCTTGCCTCTTAAACCTGGTTGATTTCTTTGAAACAGTTACCAAAGCCATAGATGAGTGCAAGGTAGTCCACACAGCTTACCTGGACCTCACAAAAGCCTCCGACACAATACCCCACTCAGGCATCATAAATAAGCTTACCAGCTTAAATATTAACTCCTATATCACAAGATGGGTTGCAAACTGGCTCAGAGATAGAATCCACATGGTCAGAATCACAGGTGCCATGTCCGAATCCAAACCAGTTACAAGTGGCGTCCCACAGGGCTCAGTTCTGGGACCTCTCTTGTTCAGTATATACTTCTCTGAGGTTCAGGATAACACAGGGGGATTATGGCTGACAAAGTTTGCAGATGACTGCAAACTGGGGACCATAATCGAATCTCCAGCTGACACAAGCATCCTCCAAAAGGGTCTCATAGAGATTGATGCTTGGTGCCAGAGCCACGGCCTCAAGCTAAATGCTAAAAAGTGCATAGTCATCCCCTTTGGGGAAAAACAAGGTGCCCACAAATTACCACATAGGTGGTAATCCATTAAGTACGGAAGAAGTAATTAGAGATTTGGGGACCAACGTAGATAGTAATCTCTCCTTTGATAATCACGTTGCCAAAGTGGTTAGAAAGACCTTCTATATAGCCCACCTTATCATGAAAGGGTTCGCATCTAGATCAAGAGAGGTCATTGTGCCCCTCTACTCGTCACTCATCAGGTCCATAATTGAATACAATGCCCCTTTTGGGATGTACCTTACCCGACACCTGCAGCAACTGGAGAGACCCCAAAAGTACCTCACCAAGAGGATCATGGGCTACAAACAGATGTCCTATGCAGCTCAACTAAAGAAACTCCAGCTCTACTCAGTTGCTTACCGCCTACTCAGAGGCGATCTATGCCTAATGTACAAAGCCATGTCAAACCCAGAATTAATGGACATGCTCCACCTCAAAAAATCCAAGTCCCTTAGAGCTACATGCTCCAGGGACCTAAACCTCAGCACAAAAATAAATAGGACATGCTGGAGGGACAGATTAATTTCCCAGAACCTCCCCTCACTCTGGAATAGAATCCCAATTCATGTTAGACATAGCCCCTCACTGACCCTCTTCAAGCGAAATTTGGACGCGTGGATGGGAAATCACAAATTCACCCCTGAGATCTCCCCTGTGTCCCTGCTAGACAGAGGCACAGTAAACTAATCTTAAAATGGTACCTTCTGTGACCTACTTTACAGAGGCACAGTAGGCTAATCTAATAGGGAGGCGGAAGCCAAATACACTCTGGCTAGGCTTATAAATGCCCTAGGGCAGATAGCCTAGTATCTACCTATGAACCTATACCTGTCAACAATACAGATTTTCTGCCTCATATTTTTGGTCTGTTTCTCAAAATTATGGTTTTCTGACAAATCATTGCCAAAACATTGAGGGATGAGGTCAGAAAAATAAATTTGAGTTTCAGAAGTCATACCCTTTACAAAATTAATGCTAATGCAAAACCTGTTATTCTATCAACTTTCTAAGTTTGTAAGAGCAGTATTTAAAACTTGCCCTATTTTGCCCCCCCCCCCAATTATTTATGGCTTTGTCCAGATGTCTTGCTCTTAGAAGTTGAGAGTTATGACTCCAGGTAAGCACCGTGGTATGAGGAAGATGACTGTTTCAAGCACTGGATTACAATTGTTGGACAACAGGGAGAGTATCATAGTGTTGACATACAAAAGTCCCACTATTTCCAAAAATTAACCTGCCCCAAGCCTCCCTGTGTGTTTCTGCTTTCCTATAGATTGCGTTATCTCTTAATCTTGGAAACCCCCTCACTAAGGAGGCCCTAGCATTGGGTACAAGAGAGATTTGCAATCAGAAGAGAAAATACGAGAGTCAAGGGGCATTGCTGATGGCCAGAGCAATGGCAGAGTTCAAAATCAAAGTTAAGAAAAAAGTTAGCAAAAAACTCATTGCTTTACTGTAAGGCTGTTTGCTATTATATTGTAATGCAACACAATATATAATAAAAATGTTCTTATTTTTAGAACTGTGATGCTGCTGCTGTCATTGAGAACTGAGCCCCCTGGCATGCACAGCCTGCAGATATATTATAAACTAGTAAAATGTATACTTACTTATAACAAACCAAAGTACATTGTATAAGTTAAGTAAAAGAAGGTCATGTTAAGAAACAAAAGGTCAGTGAATAAAGGAAATGAAATGAAAGAGGCTTTAAAATACAGTGCAGGCAGGTGAAATGATTTTCTGAGTAAAAACTCTATAACATGCACCTGCTATCATGGGGCCAATTAAATGCTGTGTTACTCAGGTAAGAGAAACTGACAACTAGGGTGAGTTGATCATTATTTTAGCTATAAAATCAGTACTACTAATTGAAAAAATATATTCTGTAGTCAAACTAATATAACTTTTTGTCAGCAGCCAAGATTTAGATTGATGGCTACAAAGATATAGATAGATAGATAGATAGATAGATAGATAGATAGATAGATAGATAGATAGATAGATAGATAGATAGACAGACAGACAGACAGACAGACAGATAGATAGATAGATAGATAGATAGATAGATAGATAGATAGATAGAGATGACATTCTAGTCTAGAATGTCCAGAACTAATACTGATGAATATGTGGGGTAAGCAAAGTTAGACACTCAAATAACTTTATTTTATATTTTTTATAATTCAGAAAAAAATATTCAGACAATAGAGAGGTATGTATGGAAGATATGAAAGCAAACAGAAGGAAACAGAAGGAAATAAAATCCCCTATGTCAGTTCAAAATAAAAAAAAACACAATTCTCAAGAAAAACTGAAAACTTATCAATTTGCACAAATTTTTTGGCTTAGTGTCATAGAAAGATGAAATCTGACTATGACCCAGAAAACACAAATATGAGTTTCTAATCTTACACTTCAGGGCTAGCTGGGGAAAGAGAAATATTATTCTCAAACTTGCTCACCTCACCCTCGAAGCTGCCCTTGGTTTGGCTCAATTCCTCAGAGCTGCTCTTGGTTTGGCTCAATTCCTCAGAGCTCACTCAGTTCCTCAGAGCTGCTCTTGGTTTGGTTCAGTTCCTCAGAGCTCACTCAGTTCCTCAGAGCTGCTCTTGGTTTGGTTCAGTTCCTCAGAGCTCACTCAGTTCCTCAGAGCTGCTCTTGGTTTGGTTCAGTTCCTCAGAGCTCACTCAGTTCCTCAGAGCTGCTCTTGGTTTGGCTCAATTCCTCAGAGCTGCTCTTGGTTTGGTTCAGTTCCTCAGAGCTCACTCAGTTCCTCAGAGCTGCTCTTGGTTTGGTTCAGTTCCTCAGAGCTCACTCAGTTCCTCAGAGCTGCTCTTGGTTTGGTTCAGTTCCTCAGAGCTCACTCAGTTCCTCAGAGCTGCTCTTGGTTTGGTTCAGTTCCTCTGAGCTCACTCAGTTCCTCAGAGCTGCTCTTGGTTTGGCTCAATTCCTCAGAGCTCACTCAGTTCCTCAGAGCTGCTCTTGGTTTGGCTCAGTTCCTCAGAGCTCACTCAGTTCCTCAGAGCTGCTCTTGGTTTGGCTCAGTTCCTCAGAGCTCACTCAGTTCCTCAGAGCTGCTCTTGGTTTGGCTCAATTCCTCAGAGTTCTCTCAGTTCCTCAGAGCTGCTCTTGGTTTGGTTCAGTTCCTCAGAGCTCACTCAGTTCCTCAGAGCTGCTCTTGGTTTGGCTCAATTCCTCGGAGTTCACTCAGTTCCTCAGAGCTGCTCTTGGTTTGGCTCAATTCCTCAGAGCTCACTCAGTTCCTCAGAGCTGCTCTTGGTTTGGTTCAGTTCCTATGAGCTCACTCAGTTCCTCAGAGCTGCTCTTGGTTTGGCTCAATTCCTCAGAGCTGCTCTTGGTTTGGCTCAGTTCCTCAGAGCTCACTCAGTTCCTCAGAGCTGCTCTTGGTTTGGTTCAGTTCCTCAGAGTTCACTCAGTTCCTCAGAGCTGCTCTTGGTTTGGTTCAGTTCCTCAGAGCTCACTCAGTTCCTCAGAGCTGCTCTTGGTTTGGTTCAGTTCCTCAGAGCTCACTCAGTTCCTCAGAGCTGCTCTTGGTTTAGCCACTTTGCCTGAGATTTACACTGAATCTGCTGCATCTAAAGCCATCTGCTATTAAAAAATGACAGTATGTATAATTTTGCACTTCTGCTGTTTATTTTACTGTATTTCATAAGAATCCTGTCTTAATTTTCAAACTTCTTGCACTTTCATAAAGTTTCAAAGCTGAACTGTTTCCACTGCTGCTGTAGTACTTAATTACATTGTGTTTGCTAGTTTTCCAGGACAGTAGTCTCTTGTTTTTCTGATTCTATATAAGCCCAGTGTTTGCACTAGGCTGCTCCCTGCTCAGCGGCAGTTACCAGTGTCCTGTATACAATCAAACATTGTCAAGTTAAATAGTCCCTTAGAATAACTATCTCTGCAACCATTCCCATTCTTCCTGCAGCTCTATGATCATCTGAAGTGTGCATAGAGGAGCATTCCCTTGTTGGATAGCTATAGTTCACACTCAGTTTAGCATGCATTCTTCATCCATGTGCTATCACCCCAGACCAGTAAAATCTCCCCACTCTTCTCCCTGGTTAAATCCGTAGTAAAAAACCTAAAACCATGGCTAGGCACTTTCCTCATACCTCTGTGGCCAGTCTGGTGGACATTGGCATCTTGAGGTAATGTAGCAAATGTATCATGTGTAAAGACAAACACTCAATCCTGAAACAAACATAGTATGTGAGAAATGTAGGTACATTATGGAAATTAAGACACAACTCTCAAGTACTGGCAAATCAAATGACAAACAGGTTGTCAGTACATGCACATCATTTCCCACACTAAATAAGGCCTCATCACATAAACTCATCTATGCAGAGGGACTCACAAGTAGCTTACCAAAACCTCAGAGGCCTCTCATTCACTGCCTTCAGAAACTACATGCAAACAGAACCAAGTCAACATAAATCACTACACATAAAAATTATACATCACAGTGTCTCCACAAGCAAGCCCCTAAGGCAAAACACCACGCATTCAAACATCTTGGTCATAGGAGACTCCATTGGGAGACACATGGGCACCCCCCCAATCAGGCTGGATGAAGAAAATGTTACAGTCAGTTGCCTATCAGGGGCCAGGATCTGCCACTTCATGCAGGCACTCAGGTCACTCAACCACAAGTACCAGTATAACTGAGTAATAGTCCCTGTGGGTGTGAATGACCTGAGACATATCTGCTTGGGCTATATGAAGGCAGATATGAAGAATCTCTACAAATACATGTCTCAAGCTAGTATGAGCCTCAGACTGAGCAGCATTCTACCCTCACCAAGAATGATACCACAATACAAACAGAAAATCATTAACTTCAATAATTGGCTTAGCTACTGGTGTCATTCCAGGGGGATCCAATAGTTGTCGGCAGTGGCGGCTGGTGGTTTCAAATCAAAGGGGGGCTGCAGGAAACAGCTGAATGGGTGGGGTCAATGGCAAGGGGTGTGGCCAATTAGAAAGGGGAGGGGCTATTTTCAAAACCACAAAAACTATAACTTTAATTAAATACGTTGCCCTGGGTGCCAAATCATCATTATGAGAGTGCAATCAAGACAAAATGAAGTGTAGAAGAAAAAAAATATTTCAATGCATTGGCTGCATGACAATTTACTTAATATCTAGATGAAAACAAAAAGGTTGCGAGGTATGAAAAAATAAATTACTTTTTAAATACATTACTGGAATGCCAGTCAAAAATCAAGTATAAGAAAAACAAGCAGCACTCAACTCAAACCACTTCTCCTTGCACTGCAATTCTAGTTATAATTTATTTTCAGCTTTATTAAAGTACCAAGTAACATGCTGAAGGTAGCAATCTCTGTGATACCCCCACTTGTAAAAATGTCTCTTATCCAAAAAAGACCTGCTGCCTGACAACAACTGTCTACTTGTTTCATGGGGAAAACATGATCAAAGTAAAAATGAAAAGCAAACAAGAAACAAGCTCAAGATACATTGCTTACGGGATTATTGCACAGGTTATGGACCACCCATGATAGATTGGCATTCTGTTTAGTTTACAGGTAAAGCCTGCAAAGATGACTGCAAGTCTCCAACAAAAGTAATTAGTTTCTTAAAATAATGTAATCCTGTCCTTTATTACAAATACTGTCATATGCATTTCAATACCCAAGGCTTATACATTATCTAGTTATGTAAGTATTCCCTGCATGGCAACAACAGAAAGGCTTTCAATGTTGGCAGTTCTTTAACAGTATGCTTATTAAAGCTTACTTGCATCTTATAATCTCAGACAAGCTTACCTGATGGTTATTAAAGCATTGCTACTTAAACACAGAACAACAGACACTTTCTGAATAATAATAAGCATAAATCAACAGTATACAAATATGACAGAAACCAGAACATTCTGCAAAATCAAGGACAGATGAAAAGCCACTGTAGTACTTGTGTCTACCTTGGATGGGGGGATACTCTGCACATTTACACTGTATAACTGCTCTTTGCCTTGCTTGGACACATCCAGAGTCTCTACATGGGGGAGTGGGGTGCAACAAGTATGTCACAATTTGAAATGTCTGTGCCTGACTGTGATGGCCCTGACACATTTGTCATACCTCTCAACCTCAGAGCAAGAAATCTGGACAAAGCCATACATATAAGTGGGACAAAGGTCCAAAAATAAGGACATTTTTTTAGATATTACTCTTATAAACTTAGAAAGATAATAGAATAGTAGGTCTTGCATTAGTATGAATTTTCTGAAGGGTATAAAATCTGAAACTCAAATGTCTGTAATTATGTTCTAACTTCAGTCTTTAATGATTTTCCACTAATTTGCCAAAAAAACATAATTCTATGAAAAATGGACCAAAAATGTGATGCAAAAATATAAAATAGTCACACAATACAGCTGGGAACCTGTCAAAGAAGGGAACTTTTTTAAATATTAGTACTGCTAACTTGATCAGCTGAAAAAATAAAAGAATCTACATGCATTTCTGAAATAAAAGTAATCTATAACTCTGATTATTACAGTTATTTATTAATTGTAAAGCCTTTACGTTTTCTTCCAAAATTGCCATTTTGTGGAGGGATTATTAGGGGAAGAGCAACATTTTGAGCCAAAATCAAGGACAGTTGAGAGGTTTGGATATGCCTAATTCTATAAACCAATTTATTTGCACGTATCTCTCAACCTGTTAATGCAGGAAATCTGGACAAGGCCAAATATATTGGGATAACATATGAACAGTACTAAAATTGCTTTTGTATAAGCTGAGACAGTTGATAGAATAACAGGTTTTGTTTTAGCATGCATTTTTCTGAAGGTTATAAAGTCTGAAACTCAGTGTCTGTCATTACTTAATGACTTAATTCCTAAATGATTTGCCAGAAAAACACAAATTTTATGAGGTACAAACCAAAAATAAGAAGCAAAAATCTATTCATTCTGTGAAAATCTGGACAGTTGAGAGGTATAGTTAAGCTGGGACTGTCCTTGAGTTTGCCGCCCTTCCCCCTCACAAAATTATGGTCGAATGGAGCCCCACTCCTCTGCACCCATTCCAATGAGCCATTACTTGGCTATTTCACCCCACTTACCATAAACACTAATGTGCATACTGCTTTACTTCTACGATGATTTGGACTTCATTTGAAAGTTTTATTTTGCATTTTACAACACAAACACTAAGACATCTGCTAAACAAAGCAATGCAGTCTTACAATGAAAACAGATTTAGCATTAAAACTTCTCTGCCCTTGAAACTCACATTCATTGAAATGGCATTGAAACCCACTTTCAAAGAAAATGCATTTGGCTAGTGGCAGATAAAGATTAACGTTGGGGTATTTTCATATGATAGGCCCCTTACACACAAAGCACACGTGTTCTATGATGCACCTTCCTGATTGCATTCAATTATATTCCTTGTTAAATACAGTACAGTTGTTAGAGGGTGTTTTAAATTTATTGTTTTGAACATTTTTCCAGTAAACAATGAAACAAAATGCATGCACCAATAATGACAATACTGCCCAAGTGAGAACATTTCCATTATAAAAGTCTACTCAAACTTCTACAATCTATCAGTATCAGTAAATATGCACAATCTTTGCAGAAGTAAAAGTCACCTAAATAATTCCACATTAAAAAGATCTGTAACTAATGAAGAGATTGCTGCTAGCAAACAAATTTATATTTCATTGTGTTATCTACAAATAAAGTGCATGTTGCCCTTGAGGAATAAATTGCCTATATTACATTAAAAGAAATGATAGGCTAGTAATATTGCAATAGGGAATGGATGTCAAATAAGGGATGGGTTCATAGTTACTAGGTATCTTCACCAAAGAAGAAATTCTCAAGATGGCAGCATCCACCCCATTTACAACACAGTACAGTATCAGCAGTGCATCTATATACCGTGGGAGTAGAACCCACGGCCTTCTGCATAAAAAGCAAGTACACTATCTGTTGTGCTGCTATCAATGCAAACAATTTCAGCATAAGCAGCACTAAACTTCTCATCCACTGTACCTCTCACCTCCTTGTAAAATCTATTCGATACTCAGCTGTATCTCTCAACTTTGCAGCACAAAAAATCTGGAAAAAGCTAAAATGTATTGGGGAGGGACAAAAGCCAGGGACAAATTTCAAACATTGTTTGTATAATCTTGGAAGGTTGCTAGAGTAAAATGCTGTGTTACCACCATGCATTTCACTGCCAAGTCAAGTCTTGAACATGGGACCCTGTACAAAACAGTCAGAGTAACATACCACTATGCCAAATCAGCTGTTTTATGAAAGTGAGGAAGACTGAAACTTAAATAGGTTCATAGGTTAGTACTAGGCTAACTGCCCTTGTGGGCCATTTTAAACCGAGCCAATTAGCCCATGTGAGAATCAAACCCTGCACCTTGTGTCTGTAAGGTAAATACCTTAACCATTATGCCATCCTCCCACCTCAGGAGGCTACCACTTAGTGAATTCAGTTCTTACCATAGCTGTCAACCTCTTAACACAAAACACATGGACAAAGCCAGTAATGGGGGAATACAGCCCTCAAACATATTTAGTGAATTCAGTTCTCAATATAGCTTTCAACCTTAGCACAAAAAGCCTAGACAAAGCTAATAATGGGGGAATACAGCCCTCAAACATATTCAGTGAATTCAGTTCTCACAATAGCTCTCAACCTTAGCAAAAAAAACCTGGACAAAGGCAATAATGGGGGGATACAGTCCCAAAAATAGAGACAAATTTCAAATATTCATCTTATAAACTTAGAAAATTGCTAGAATAAAAGGTTTTGTGTTACGGTATACTTTCTGAAGAATATGAAGTTTGAAATTCAAATAACCTGTCAATTTTATTTATGTAACCTTTGTTAACCAGAAAAGTCTGACATGGAGCAAAAGTACATTTTTAGCAGAGGCCCAGGAAGAAATAATGCAGAAAAAAGTCTTTTTAATATGGGAGAACACCAGCAAATCTACACAAACACAGGAAGGACATGCAGACTCCACACAGAAGGCACCCGAGCCAAGAATCAAACCAGAGAACCTCTAGCTGGGAGACAGCAATGCTGTCACTGCACCATCAATTGCTTAAGGAATTAAAAACTCAGAAACCAGATTTTCTGTGGAACCGAACAGAACAAAATATGAGGCAAAAATCTGCAAAACTTTCACAAATGGTGGTGGGTAGGGAATTCAGGCTCTTGTTACCTGCACCCAAGGTACAGGATTCAAGCCTGAGGTATTCTGTAACCACCACCAGCAATCCCTCTAGCCACCAGTATAAACCAACTGGGGCATTTTACACACTCACTACACACTGCATCTTAATGGTAATCCTGAGTACGCATCGGAGTCCAGTTTTTCGGCTCTTTCCTGGGAATGTTCTGCAGTCCAATCCCCTTCCAGTCTATGCAGTTAGCACTGCATAGACTTTTGGGGAATCAGTCTGCTTCCTTCTTCCTGAATCCAGACGGGTAAGGCAGCAGTCCAGATTCATTTTGTATGGAGGATTTATAGGACTGTACCATTGTGGTTCACAGCTGGGGGGGGGGGGGCTGCAGTCCTGCAGTCTGATATCATGAGCCGCCACTGTTTGTCAGCCTGGGACAACATGATCGACAGACCATGCTTCTTTGCCAGAGATGGTCTGCACCTGTCATCAGTAGGCTTTTGAATACTGGCCAAGGCATTAGCTATCACCATAGTGCCTTTTAAGGCAGTTCCAAACAAACAGACATACCAATGTAACAAATTCTTCTAATGCCAAGATGAAGATACTACTGTTCATTGCTTGGAGTCTTAACAAGAAATGGCACTCCCTGGAAGCTCTCCTTTTCCTGGAAAATGCTAACATCTGTGCAGTTACAGAGACTTGGTTCAAGGCTGTGGAAAGCATGCCAGCAGTGCAAGGCTACAATGCCTATCACATATTCAGACCACCCTCTGAAAAGGAAAAAATGTAAGAAGGAGGTGTTTATATTTACATAAAAAGCAATCACACCTCTAGATTGGTAAAGCAGGAAGACTTGTTTGAGCTACTCCATTTCCAGCTGACCATATTCAAAATCCCCCACCATATCATCGCTCAGTACAGGTCCCCAGCTATGAACCATGAAAACCACTCTGCTTACCTGAAGTTACTAGATTCACTTACTGTTCAGCCCAATTGGTGTTGATCATGGAAATAAGGGTAGACCTTGGCTAGACTTGTAAGGGCCCTAGAGCCATTAGCCTAGCAACGTCCTATGATCCTATGATCCTAAGATCCCAACAAGCTAATCATGGATGATTTTAACTACCTCTACATAAACTGGGAAAGCTATACAACCAGTAATATGCAAGCTCAGAGATTCCTGGACTTTGTCAGTGCAAATGCTTTGGAGCAGCTGGCCTGCACTCCCACTAAGGTCTTAAATATCCTTGACATAGTACTCACAAAGATGGGGGAAGCATTTCACCCCTCCACGTACTATCCTCATTGGTAAGATCTGATCTTAAATCGGTCTCCTTTGAAATAAATGTAATGGTAGTATCCCCATCACTACCTAAAACCCTAAATAATTTTTCCAAGGCAAATTACTTCCTCTATTAAGTGACAGCACAGGTGATTTTAATCCTCCCCATAAGCCCAAAAACATGGAGGAATATGCAGAAGTATATATGAATGCCCTGTACAATCACTTAAACAGCTGCATAAAAACAGCAGTACTTGACTAAACTGAATTCGGGTCTAGCTGAAAAAACAAGCTACTCACGTGCACCCCTGGCATAAATAGACTGTGCAACAGAAGAAGGAAATTCCTATCCAAAAGTAAGTGGGAGAGAGCACAACAGAGAAAAAAATCCCTCATTAGCCTTAAAAGGCAAATCAGGGAACTAATAAAGTCTTCAAAAGATAAATACAAGACTAAAATAGCCTCCCTAGCAAAGGATAATCACAAAGCATTTTAGTTATGTCCAAAATATTAAGTAAAACACAACAATGTGCTGAATTGGTTGTAGATGGCAGAAGAAATAGCAAACCTGCTGGTTGACAAATTCAGCTCAGATTTCACCTGCTCATCACCTCCTGCTACTCCTTATAAAAAAAAACCATGCCCTTCCTTTGCCTGTTCTCACTAAATAACAGATCATCACTGCACTCTCTAAAGCCAGAAACACAGCATCAATGGGACCTGATGGAATTCCAGAGTGCCTATTAAATAGCTTGAAATGTGACCTAGCAGACCCACTCAGATCTCTATTTAACCACAGTCTCCAGACAGGATTTGTCCAAGTATAATGGAGGGCAGCAACAGTCATCCCTCTACACAAAGGGTGACCATCAACAGAACCAGGAAACTACTGACCTATACAGTTGACTAACCTCATATGCAAGACTATGTAAAGGCTAATCATGGACTTGATTAACAATGAAATAGGAAATCTCCAGACTCTAGACCCAACCCAGTTCAGCTTCATCAAGGGCAGGTCCTGCCTGCTCAGTCTGGTGGACTTCTTTGAGAAGGTCACTAAGGCCATGGATGAGTGTAAGAGAGTGCATAGAACCTTCCATGACCTGGCCAAGGCATTTGACTCAATACCCACTTGGGTATTACAGATAAACTCACAAAATTAGGCTTAAACCTCTGCATCACCAGATGGATAGCCAAATGGTTCACAGATAGGACACATGCTGTTAGAGTGGGGGAATCCACATCCAGGAAGAGGCCAGTCACCAGTGGAGCACCACAGGTGTTGGCCCCCCCCTGTTTGGAATATACTTCTCAGATGTCATGGGAGATGTAGATGGGCTTTGGATGACCACGTTTGCTGATGTTTGCAAGTTGGGGGGCAATCACTAATACCTTAAATTATATTGATATCCTACAGAAAGGTCTGACACAGACTAATGACTGGTGTCAGAGCCACAGCCTGTGAAGAAATGCATAATAATACTCATTGGGAAATTGAATACCCCTGTAAATTAAAACACTGATAGCACCCCCTAAGAGTGGACTCAGTGGTGAGAGATCTTGGTACTCAGATAGTAATCTGAACTTTGACCACCATGTGTCTACTGTAGGGAGGAAATCCTTCTGTGTGGCTAAATTTATAAGGAAGGATATGGAATCTAGATCTTAGGATGTCATAGTACCAATGTACTAAGCTCTCATATGCCAATAATCAAATACAATGCACCCTTTGGCATGCACCTTGCCAGGCTCCTGAAACGGTTGAAGCATTCTCAGTGGTTTCTCACCAAAGAAGTGCACGGTATACCCAACATGACATGTGTGGCCTGATTAAAAGCCCTATCACTGTACTGTATTCAGTTTCCTACCAATTACTGATGGGTGATGTGTGCCTGACCTATAGGGGTGGTTCTGACCTATCCCTGATGGAAGTGTTGCACATTCGCAAAACTAACTGCATGAGGGTTACCTACTCCAAAGGTCTGAACCTGATCTCTGACATGAATAGATTACACTGGAGAGGCAGATATGTGTCCCAGACATTGCCTCTCGTCTGGAATACACTTCCTATTCACGTGAAGCACCCCCGTTCACTGACCATCTTCAAGTGCAATATGCATCAATGGATGGGAAATCACAGATTCACTCCTGGCGTGGCACCCATGTCTCTTATGGAGAGGCATTCTGTAAAAATAGTAAAAATCCCACTTGCTAACCTTTCTTAACTTTCCCCTAGGGATAGAAAATTGGGTAAAATCTAGATAAAACTAGTTATGCTTGTAAGGGCTCTTGAGTCATTAGCCTATTAATCTCCTAAGAACCTATGAGCCTTTGAATCTATAGAGAGTGCTGGGGCTTAACATCACAGGATGTACTGTTCAGCTACAATCCCCACTGGAAAATGAAGATGGATAATCATGTGTGCTTCCAAGAGAAGTGAGACTATGGAAGACACATCACATTTGGAAGTGGATGACATAGCCTGGCATCAAAAGGTTTCACATGCAACAGATTTCCAATATGTACAGAAGAATGTCAAGGCTTAAGAAAAAGGAAAATTTTTCTAATGACTGCCTGGGTGATGGCCATCTTATGGCCATGTTATGTCACCATAAATGCTAATAGTCACAGTGGTAGTTTCATAGTTAGCAGACATTTAGGTAGAAAAAAATAAGAAGTACATTTTAGATACTATTCTGTTTAGATTTGTTCACCAAGTTCAATGCTTCAGCTTTAAGCTAGATCAAAGAATATAAACACATTCCACAGAAAAACAAGTCTCTGAGTGTTTCCAGCATATTTGCTTGTAACATTATTATGCTACTGGTTGCTAGTTAAAGTCTCATCTGCATATCTAAGGCTTGACTACATTTTACAGTACAGATTTTAAATATGATTCTAGTTTTAACTACAATGTCTTAGACATACCTTCAGTAATGTAAAACAAAAAAATTCCATAATGTACACTTTGCAAAGCAAGGAATACCAGTCAAGATGCTCTGGGACCTTGATACCTCTAATCTTGCAACAACCTAACTAATACCTCCCACAAAAATGGGGTTTTGCCAGTACGGAACTGTTACTTCAAGTTAAGATTCTCATAGCATTTAGGAGAAAAGATTATGGCTATGATGTGCTAATGATCTTCATCCAGTGTCCCTGGGTTTTATGCCCTTTCTCTCTATTTACCTACTAATAAGCATGGAAGCAAGTCACTTTACAGGCAGTGCTATCTACAATGGGCCTCAACCAAGTTTTATATATATATATATATATATATATATATATATATATATATTTACACATATGTATATATATATATATATATATATATATATATATATATATATACATATATATATATATATATATATATATATATATATATATATATATATATATATATATATATATATATATATATATATATGCAGACTATATATATATATATATATATATATATATATATATATATATACATATATATATATACGTAGAAGCCAGCCAAACCCAAAGTATATGAAGGAAGCCAAAAACCAAAACGAGCGTAGGTAAAAAACAATGAAGCACCTTCAGAGTACCAATATATCCATATACCTTCAATAAAGTTCGTCAAGACAAAGATATTTCCAAAATCCAATGATGATAACCATTCGGTTCAAAGTATAACTCCTTTAATGTAAAGTAAGCGCTTTCACGGCAAATAGTAACAGCCGCTTCCTCAGACAGACAAAAGAAAAAACAATTCGTCGCTCAATGAACACTAAATTTAAATAAACAGAGCAACGTCTCATCCATACAACGACAGTGCCTTATTAAAGCGGCAATGACTCTTGACATGTAAAAATGCTTTAAAAACATTGAAAACATTAAAATGCTGTAGAGGTATATACATGCATGCTCAATTATTGAAGCATAACATAAAAAGTGTTAAAATGACCATGAACTCAAAGCAACTATTAAATACTAAACCTACTTAAAAAATCATGACGAGCAAAGGCGTATTCCCTTGCAAAAAATGATGTATATAGACATTACAAGGACCTCTATATAAATGGTAGATACACACGCATCAATAACAGGTCTGAATTGCCAGGAAGGTAACTAACTGATGTGCGGTAGGAAGGTGCCATGGTGCTGGATAGATGTTGTGAAAGCTGTCAACCCAAATGCTAACATATTCAGATAACAGATAAGGAAGTAAATACATAAGATACATACAAAAACTGAACCATGAGCTAAAAAAGAAAAGAAAGTGCTCATGAGATAAATGGAATGGAAATAATGATCTAATGTGACAACAGAAAGGAAAGATGTTAATATATGCTAAGAGAAAATTCTAAATGCAAAATGCACATGAGATAATGACCACTATCTAAGGGGTCTGCCCTTTAAATAAGGCTTGATGGATAGTACTTCATTGAGTCCCTTCGCCCTGTGCGCAGCAAGCCTACAAATCCATTTGAGTTCCACTTCTTCCGTCTTGTTAACTAAATCCCCTAGCCTCTCAGTGGGTTGTACCACTTGCAAAACTTGATACAAAAAGGTGTGAGTCGGCCCTTCCTTCAATGTATGCTTGGCTATTGCACTATAGTCCTGGCCCCTAGCCAAGCAATACCCATGATCTCTAATTCGTTCACGAAGTGTCCTGTTCGTTTTTCCCACATAAAAGGAAAAACAACAGACACAGTGGGCCACATACACCAAATTTTTTGTGTTGCAATTAGTGTCACATTGAATGGTCCATAAATGACCTGTTGTAGGATGTCTAAAGTAGTGTGATTCATCTATGGAAACACATTGTGGACACTTGCCGCACCTCTTAGTCCTTTCCAAGCCAGTCTTGGTTCCACCGGTTGGCATCCTCACTCCACATAATTGCCTCTTCAGACTAGGTAGATTGCTATAAACAAATGAAGGTTGAGGTCCTACTACACTGTTAATGCTCTCATCTGCTATGAGTATATTCCAATGTTTACGTACATATGCCTGCAACTGATTAGTACCATTCCCAAAAGGTATAACAAAACCAATAGACCTCTTATGCGAATCTCCTTTACGTACACACGACTTATTGGTTTGATCAGAGTAATAAGGTTTCGCCCTGGTCATTCTTAGATGATCCATTTGTACGTACATATCATTAATCTCTTTCATAGTGTATCCACGCACCATAAGTCCATCACACAATTCCTTTAATCCTTCATTGAAGTCCTCTTCTCTTGTTGAAAGTCGAGAGACACGCATTGCCTGCCCTTTTACGATGTTGCCAAAGATGTACGAGGGGTGCATGCTGTCCCGATGTAGGAAAGATGGTCTATAACAAGCCTTATGATATATTTTGGTGTTAATCATACTGGCTTCCTTAAAAATCAAGACATCTAAAAATTCAATCTCATGAAGATGGTGGTTCGTGGAGAGACCTTTATATAGAGGTCCTTGTAATGTCTATATACATCATTTTTTGCAAGGGAATACGCCTTTGCTCGTCATGATTTTTTAAGTAGGTTTAGTATTTAATAGTTGCTTTGAGTTCATGGTCATTTTAACACTTTTTATGTTATGCTTCAATAATTGAGCATGCATGTATATACCTCTACAGCATTTTAATGTTTTCAATGTTTTTAATGCATTTTCATATGTCAAGAGTCATTGCCGCTTTAATGAGGCACTGACGTTGTATGGATGAGACGTTGCTCTGTTTATTTAAATTTAGTGTTCACTGAGCGACGAATTGTTTTTTCTTTGTTTGTCTGAGGAAGCGGCTGTTACTATTTGCCGTGAAAGCGCTTACGTTACATTAAAGGAGTTATACTTTGAACCGAATGGTTATCGTCATTGGATTTTGGAAATATTTTTGTCTTGACGAACTTTATTGAAGGTCTATGAATATATTGGTACTCTGAAGGTGCTTCATTGTTTTTTACCTACGCTCGTTTTGGTTTTTGGCTTCCTTCTCATACATATATATATATATATATACATACATATATGTATATGGATCTACTTCAGAAGCTCGAAGTTTCAAAACTTCGAACTTCGAACTTCAAACGGCCGAGACCTTAAGATCAAAGTTTTGAAATGTCAAAAACCTAATAAAAAAATAAAAACAAAACAAAATGTACGTTTTTGCAGGGGGCAAGCCCCCCTGCACCCCCCACACCCCCTGCTAATTAAATATACCAAGTCCAAGACTGCACTATAGTGAGAAACATGTTAAATATCCCATTCCACTCTCTATGGCAATCTCCATTCAAAACTTTCAAAGTTTTAAAACTTCAGTCTTATCGTCTCGGCCTTTTGAAGTCTGAAGTTTTGAAACTTCGAGCTTCTGAAGGGGAAATGTATATCTATCTATTTATGTATATATATATATATATATATATATATATATATATATATATATATATATATATATATATATATATATATATATATATATATATATCTATGGGTCTACTTCTATTCACTGACAGCCCATTTCACTGAAACCCATTTGTTGACAGCTCATTTCATTGACAAAAGTATTCAAGGCAAAAACATGGGTTTTGCCCCCTACTGTTGTGCGACTGTGAAGTTGTTATATATAGTTGGGGGGTGTGTGGGGCACAGCCCCCACATTGTGTGGGGGGGCCCCACCTAGAATGTTTGTCAATGAAATGAGCTTTCAACGAAATGGGTTTCAGTGAAATGGGCTGTCAGCGACTAGAAGTAGACCCATATATATATATATATATATATATATATATATATATACATATATATATATATATATATATATATATATATATATACATATATATATATATATATATATATATATATATATATATATATATAGATAGATAGATAGATATATAATGTATATTTCTTTATACACAGATAGCTGGATATAATATATAAACATATTTATACATACATAAGTACTGTCTGCATAGTTGACACTTTGGTAATCAAAACAGTTGACTGACATTTGTGTGAGATTGTCACATTACTAGGGTTGGAGAATATGCCCTTCCTCTGTATTGTGCAATCTCACAGTTGGCATATATAATTTGTAGTGTGTGGGGGAGACAGAGCACATGTTATTATGTATCGGAGCATGCACAGTACAGTGTCACCTTTTCTCTTATTATCAATTAATTGTGTCAACATTAACAACATTGATATTCTGGTGTTTAGATATTTTAAGTGCATCAATATAGATATAGATATAGATATAGATATAGATATGGGGTCCATGAAACCTGTATTGCATTAGTTATGTCATACACTAGAGCTGGCACATTGTTTTATTTGTAGTCCTTGCTATTGTCATATGCAAATGTGAGTACTTATTTATTGCTAATAGCATATGATAGTGGAAAAGTATGCTTGTGATCACTGTCTGTCTTCAGCAGGATATTCAGATGTTCCAGTAATAGGATCATCAAGTCTTTACTTGTATTTACTGCTGCCACACTGCCTCTGATTGTGGGATTTTCATTTGCTTTTGCTGTAGTGCTGCTGTGAGGTTAGTATATATAAGTAATAGGGGTATGGGGTGAAGCCTCCAGTGCTGGCAGAGTTTGGAGGTAGAGACCCCCAATGCAGAAACAGATTAGTGAGTAAACAAGCCATGGGACTAGCTATACAATGTACTATAGTAGCAAACATTTATGATAAGGTTGTATGTAATGACATGCAGCCTCACTTAATGCAATACTCATTGGGAAATATTTTATACAACTTTTGGGAGGGACAAAGCAACAGTAGGACAGTAGGTGAATTTCCCTAGATCTAAATTTATATTTATATATGTGTGTATGTATGTATATGGATCCACCTAAAATAATCGAGAGTTCAAAAAGTTGCTATGAAAAACGTAGACCTAAAAAGAATTAGGAAAACAGCATAGACCATACTTAGCTCATGCTCCAAAAACTAATCTGGGAACATGCAATTAAAATATCAAAGTTTTTGCATGGGGGAAAGGGCAAATTACCCAAGCCTGGCCTTATAGAGATCACAGACCACTGATGACAGCTTTAACACTTGACAAAATTGAGCAGAACCATGTGCTTGTGCATATGTGCGTGTGTGTGTGTGTGTGTGTGTGTGTGTGTGTGTGTGTGTGTGTGTGTGTGTGTGTGTGTGTATAGTTCCCGTTTATAATCTCAAAATACTGAAATCTTGAATTTCAGTATCCCGAGACCATAAAGGCAAATTTTTAAAATAGCAAAAGTGCATAATCGTGAATTCAAATATTATGGCTTTACGCTTCATTACATCTGATGTTTTCTGTGGATTTTGTATGGTGTCATGGGTGAATTTAGTTGTGCTTTCAGGTAAGTGAGTGTTTTGTAAGGCTTTTGGGTGGAAGTTTGAATGTATGTGAGTGTGCTTGTAATTTGTACTTGGGGTTAGGGTTAGGGTAGGCAGGTGAAAGTATGAGTGTGTAAGGGTTGGTGTTTGTATATGTATGATGTGTATGTCTGTGCGTGAGGGACTGTGGAATGTCTGGGTGTGAGTTTGCTGTCTTTTCCTCTTTGTGCGATCTCGGAGTTAGTGTATATTAAGTAGGAGGGTGTGGGGGGTGCAGTTGCCCACATGGGGGTTGCAGGAGGACTTCCCCCCTGCTTATACATAGTGTAGGTGTGTTGATTTGTGCTTTTGTGTTTGTGTATGTAGTGTAGGTAGGATAGTGTATGTGTTGTGTGGTGTGTATATGTTTGCAATTTTGTATTTCGCGGATTTGGGGTTTCAGGATTTTGAATGTTCACCTTTATGGTTTTGAGATACTGAAATTCAAGATTTCAGTATTTCAAGATTATAAAGGAGATCCATATATATAAGCTATATATATATATATATATATATATATATATATATATATATATATATATATATATATATATATATTTTTTTTTTTTTTTGTTCATCAAATTTGCAAAAGAGCGAATATAGAAATCGAGAGCTTATAAGAGTGTAAAAATGAAGCTAGAAAGATCGAAATAAAATACCCTAGAACACTATTTTTTTTTCAGAAGGCAAGCCCCTCTGCACCCTTTCACACCTCCTAATAACTATTTATCAACTGCAAAATTACACAACATCAGGGAAAGAGCAAGTACCCAGATTCTGCTGTACTGTGATCTAGCTCGCAAAGCAGTTGGAGGCTAAAATACAAGGTAAAAAGAATGCTGTTTTGAATATTAACTCTCAAAAATGGTAACCATATAGAGTTATACATAGAGATATAGATATAAATGTAGATAGGTTAGAAATATTTATTTACATCTGCATATATATCAATGCATTTAAATATATATATATATATATATATATATATATATATATATATATATATATATATATATATACACACACATATACACACCACACACACAGTGCAAGGGGTGTATGTCAAAATACCTAACAATCAAAATATCTACATGGGGATTCAGTAAACTCCATGAAGGCTTGGCAGGAAACCTACACAGAGTTTACATGTTTGAATGATGCAGCAGCGCTAATTGCATATACATGTTGCACATCACACGTACATGAATACAAGCAGCATTTCATAGCCAGCAAAAGTGTTGCCAGCCAGGAAATTGTGAGGAGCAGCATGAAGGCATATAGAACATCATGACAAGTTTACATACGGGCCCATTTGCTCTGCAAAATTGCAAAGACAGCCACAATGATCACCAGGGCTAAAATTACTGCAATGACAGCAGTAGTAACACATTACAGAAAAGTGCACTCAGTGCAATGTACACTACAGCATGTTTTTGGCATAATGAACTAAAGGCTGTTGTGGTGATCATCAAGGGTAAATAGTATGCACTAGAAATACACTAGTCTGGGGAAGTGTGCATATTGAAAAGGGTACATGAATGGTAGGAATGAAGATACAGGAAGAGGACATGTGAAAATGGTAATGTACACAAGATAAGGGCACGTCAACGTATGTATACTCCAAAAACAAGCCAGTAGCATAACATTGAGCACCTATGTACATAGCACAGTATGTACTGCTGTTTACACCTTATGGTATATTATGTGACTGTTGCACAAGGCTCCATGTCAATGCAGATGAATGGTTGTGGTATAAACATTCTGATATGATCACTGGAGAGGACATTTAGCAAGGACTGTATATACAATAGGGGTATTTGCATAGTATGAAGGTCTGCAAAATGACTTGCTTTAATATGACAGAAATGTCAGCATATCTCACAACCAGTCAAGGACACATGGCAACAGACTCATGGACAACATTTGGCAGAAGCATGCATAATTATGGACAATTTTAAAATAATATCAACATTAATCTGTGACACTGACATAATATGTGATTGTAAGTTATTATACATGTTCTGCAGGAATACCAGGAATACACTTTTACAACTGTAGCGCTTTTTTAATATTCTATAAGGGGAATTCAATACACCTTCTTCAAAAATGACCATTTTTTTGAGTGTTACACCTGTAGCTTAAATTAGGGGCAATCCTGGCTGACTGAGGGATTTGTATAACACTTAAGCCACAATCCACACCTTTAAGAATCTAACCCATGAAATCAATGCTGTCAATGAGCTGTGTATTTACTGGGTGCATAACAGAAAGATGTATCACACATGCATCTTGTAGAACACTATGAAGAGAGTTCTGCACTGTCAACTCCTAATGGTTATGCATCCCAAAGAATAGTTATGTATAGCCAACAAGATATGTAGCAGCTCACTGTGCCAAACGTGATACACTTGAGTAAATCATCCCTGGATGACAAAGCTATCGGACATATGGATAACAACAGTTAAAAACAACACACTATTATGAGTAGATTCCCTGCACACAGCCACATGTAATACAAATGGATATTATCTGCAGCATCTACAGTTGATGTTTTTATTTTATTTAACATTTGTTTACCAGGAAACTCCGACTGGAGCAGAACCTATTTTCAGTGGAGGCCCAGGGAGTAATGCTCCAGATGCATGTCTTTGGAATTTGGGAGGAAACTGGAGCACTGGGAGGAAACCTACGTGAATGCAGGGAGGATATACAGACTCCACACAGAAGGTGCCGCAGTGAAAAATTGAACTGGGGTACCTCTTGCTGTGAGGTGACAATGATTACCACTGCACCACTGCACCTCCTAATGTGTGAATTAGGAAGTGATCTGTTATAATGAATGCTACAGCACCATATGAGACAGATGGCAATGCATCGGTTATGGCCATGTAAACAGAAACTACAGCAGTGAAATGTCTAGTGTCAATGACTGAGGAAGTTATCAATGTGATATTGTTTACATACCAAACAATACATGGAGCACCCTGCATACATACATGTTAAAACTCAGCACATGCGCCCCATGATCACTGTCACCATGACATCACCATGAAAAATTTTATACTACCATAAAATCCTCACATGCATGTATATGTGTTCATGCAAACTATCAAGTGGTAATAGTGACGTGATGTACTGTTATTTCTTTGATGCTGTGCAGTCACACTATAGCTATACCTAGGATACAATTGAGCTTTATAGGTTTATAGGTGCATAGGAGAGTATTAGGCTAAAGTCCCAAGATCCCATAAAGCCTAGCCATATTTAACATGAGTTACACAATTTTCTTCATTCATGTGAACAATATTCACCCAGGTATGAGCCTATGCTATGTTATCTAATACCAGCTGCCTCTATCCATAAGGGACATGGATGCAACAATAGAAGTACAATTATGATTAACCATCCATTGATCTAGGTTGCACTTGAAGAGGGTTAAGAAAGCTCTTTGCTTTACATGAATGGCAAGCTTGTTCCAGAGAAGGGGTAGTGTCTGAGAGTTGTATCTCTCTCCAACTTAATTTATTATGTCAAAGGCTAAGTTAACATCCTTGTAACAAGTGACCTTTGTGTAGTTTGCGTTAATAATGTGTAACATTTCCATCAGGGCCAGATTTGAGATTGTCCTGTAGACTAGACACAGATCAACCTTTAATAGTCTGTAGGACATATAATATCAATGATACAGCTTTCAGTCTTTCAGAATATGACTTGTTTTTATACCATGTACCTTCATTGTGTGAAAACTCTGGGGTTGCTCCAGCTGTTTTACATGGGTTGTGAGGTACAGCCAAGGGGTGTATTGTACTCAATTATTGATGTGATGACGGCAAAGTACAGGAGAATTATAATGTCCTTTGATGTGATTGGCCTGTCCATACTTATGAGGTGTGCCATATAAAAGGGATTTGTCACCACTGTGGACACATGGTGGTTAAAGTTCCAATTACTATCTACCTGAGTACCCAGATCACATACCACTGGGTCTACTCATAGGGGTGTGATGTGTATATTGTTATTTACTTGGGGATTTGCTTTCCAAAAGGGAATAATTATACTTTTGTGTTCACTTACTGTGTCTCCATTGCTCTGGTACCAATACTTTTTGTGCATTAATACTTTCTCCAGCACATCAATACTGTTTGTGGATTCAATGATTGTCTACAATTTGTAGTCATCCATAAAGTTGGTCAGTCAAAGGCTAAGTTTGTCTTGATGTCTGAGAATTAAATACCAAACAGGAAAGGGCCGAATATAGAGCCCTCTGGTATGGTGCTAGCCACTGGCCTCTTGCTAGAGTTGAATTCACACTTCAATAGTACATGTCCTGCCAGTCATCCATTTGCCTACCCACTTGATTATGTAGGTTTTTATGATGAGTTGAGACAATTTCTTTTAACATCTGAGTGTGGCTATGTGTCAAAAGCCTTGGACAGATCAAATTAGGTGGATGCAGTGTTTCCCTCATCCATGCCTTTGGTGACCTCCTTGAAGAAGTCAAACAAATTTAAAAGACATGATGTAGGCTTAATAAATGGTTTGTGTATAGAGTAGGGAGATTACATGTGTCCTTTTTGATAAGGTCCATGATGATTCTTTTGACTGACTTACAAATGAGGGGAATCAGACTTATATGTCTATACTTCCTGGGTCAGGTAATGGTCCCCACTTTTTCAGATGGATAACTATTGCTGTACACCCTTCTGCCAGAACATAACCTGTATGGATGTTGCATTTAAGTAGGGATCCAACTGTATCTGCTAGGCCAGGTTTTAAGTTATTGAAAAGGCAACCATGGATGTTATCAAGGTCCATTGATAATGTGTTTTTAGCCTTAGAGAGCTGCTCTCTTGAGAAAATAAGATGAATGAAGTTTGCATGTGTACTTTTGGTGATGTCCAGTGTGGACAGGGGGATGAAGTTTGATCCAAATCTGTCAGCTAGCAGATTGTCTATTTCCTATGGTTGAGTATAGATGGTGCCATCCACAAACAGCTCTGTGCTTAGTTGTGTATTCCCTTGACATTTCAAACTTATTTAAAATATGATTTGTAACACCTCCAAATGCAACCTTGTGTAAGCATCACATGCCACAGAGTGCAACTGTTCATACAGTCACACAACTCTACCTATGTCATGTAATTGCATCAATTGCACATCATATGCCTATATGTTTTTCATTGGAAAGATATGTTTGAGGGCTCTGATACCATATATGGACATATTACAAATGAGATGGATGTGGTTCATGCAGAACAGTTACTGACACAAATGCTGACAGTCACAATTCTGCTGGAGACCACCTCAGTAAACCTTGTGAATAACAACACAGTTGTGCATACAATGAATTCACCAAGGTTGCAAATGAATCTGAACTTGTTATATGTCTGTGTATATAACAGCGTTGCAACATGTTGATGAAACAAGAAATTCATGCCCATGCATTCAGTATGACATTATACTGACTTATATCACAGAACATTTAATGATCGTAGGTATACACATGCACACCTGTGCCATACTGCACTTTGCCTGTCACTTTGATAGTTGATTGAGAACTGCAAAGAATGGTAATATACTCCACTACAAAATCACATGCCTTAGCAAGGCAACAGTATACAAAGCATCATCTCATGTCCACAGTTCTTAGGAGGGACATTACTACAGCTATTATAGAAGGAACATGTAATCAAATGGCAGCAGCCATCACTATATTACCTCAAATCACAGACTAGAATATAATGTAGTAGGGCTACCATACATCTACACCTCAACATAGCACATATTGATGACAGCAAGATTGACTTGTGCTATGTTCATAGGGTCATAGAACATTACTAGTCTAATGACCAACATCACATTAAATTCTACACATTAGTGTAGCATTTAAACAAAAATTGCTATAGCTGTATGATGGAAGATTGTAAGGGTATGTGCATATTTGTGTATGTGATAGATTGTATTACATACTGCCTCTGTCCATATGTGACCCATGACAGAATTAGCATTCACGCATTCAGTGGTCTGGAGATGGTTTGTAGAGGGTCATGAAAGGAATCTACTTCATTATAAGTGCATGGATCTTTGAGATGATGACATCCTTCAGTCTTCTGCAGAAATAATGTCATGTGGACTGAGGGGAAAAAAAAGGGATGTTGGATTCATGGGACTATGTTAAAGGTACTCCACAGTGGGAGTGAAATGAAAAGAGATACAAAATATCATACAGTGACCATGATATACCACCAATCACACACAAAGCAGACTGAGGTCAGATTTGAACATTAAACCTGTGTAGGTATAGAAGCTAGACTCCATGTAATATAAGACTAGCACCACCACATGTCTGACTTTAATTGTGTCACAGTGCACTTTATAGAGGATGATAGCATCACTGTATGCTGAGAAGAAGATGTTTGGAAGAGTGTCTGATATAGATATGGAGTATGCTGAGAAGAGGATGTTTGGAAGAGTGTCTGACATGGATATGGAGTCACATCTTGCAAAAGAATTGTCTCCAAAACATTATTAGGATGAACAAGCACTTAAGTTGATTGCTGTGAGATTAGAACCCCTAATTATCAAGCTACAGAAGCTGGAGAAGATGGGTCTATATTATAACACTGAAAGTGCATATGTGTAATTACATAAACATTGACACATAATGTACGAAACCTGAAAATAGCGAACGGCCACAAAAGTGAATTTTTCCCTAGGGGAAAAAACGTACATGGCTGTTCACTAAAAAAATAATTTAACACTATAAACAGATGGGAGGCTTTGCCACCCACACCCCCCAATGTGGGGGGCTCTGCCACCCACACCTCCCTAACTAAATATACCAAATCCAAGATCGCACTATAGGGAAGGAAAGGGCAACTCTGTGAAGTTGGCCAACTATCTCCTTGCCCTATGACATATTCATCGAATCACTTAAATACATTTCAATGAATATGTGTTGCTGTTTCTGTATTCACTCAGAAGCCTTTTTGTGCTTCTGATATAGACCCGGAGAAGACAGTACTTAGTATTAGCACCGCAGCAGAAGATTGACTTAAATAGTATCAGAGTAAACTTTATAGAGGATGACATCATTAGGATATGTTGAAAAGAAAATCTTAGGAGGAGTGTCTCATGCACTGATATAAAGCAGTCTCCACAATGACAGCTACCTGACCTCACACACACACATACATACACACACACACACACACACACACACACACACACACACACACACACACACACATTGATTACAGAGAGATTAGAACCCCTATCTACCTATAAGTAGGTCACAGTACTTAATACAAGCATCTCTGCACAATTCTGACTTTTCCACTGTTGCTGACCACTTTATAGCAGATGAGATCAGTTTATGTTTGGAAGATGATTTTGGGAGGCCTATAGCAAATGGCTGTGTAGTTATGCATGACTGTAAACCACTTTGTTCTCCATGGGACTTGGACTCATGCTCTTCTGACTACACACACACACACACACACACACACACACACACACACACACACACACACACACACACACACACACACACACACGTTGACTGCAGTGAGATTAAACCCCCTACCTTACTAGTTGCACAAGCTAGAGAACACATAACTTAATGAAAGCATCACAGCACAAGTCTGATTTTTATACTGTTGCTCAACACGTTATAACAGATGTTACCATCAGTGTATGCTTGGAACAAGATGTTGGGAAGCCTCTATGAAATGGTTGTGTAGTCATGTATGACAGTAAAGCTTTTTGTTTTCTATGAGACTTGATTGCTGATCGTAGGACACAGACTCATGCTCTTCTGTCTACACACACACACACACACACACACACACACACACACACACACACACACACACATACATACAATTTAGCTGTTGTGCTAAATTAACCCTTACCTAACTATTTATTTCCCATCTGCAGACCTAGTGGTTAATATTTGCATATCACAAAAGTCTGCTTTTCCTTGTTATAGTGGTCTTTATAGGGGATGACATCATCATTATATGCTGCAGGTGATGTATACTGTTATGAGACTAGTGTGCAAAGTGTGGATTTTGGAGTTTCTGTTTTGCTTGGAATGTACAAATGAACTTTAAAAGACAGTTTCTTAAACTATATGCAATAAACTGTCATGAATGCATGTTGCAGAAGTGATGCATACATGCACCTGTTTTTCATTGTTATATACATTACACACTTTCAGTCATATACACATATTTTGTAAACAGCATGGATATAACTTTTTATTTATTTTATTTTATTTATTTGACGTTTGTTAGCAGGGTTGGTTCATCCGGGTCAGAAACCCATTTTCAGTGGAGACCCAAGGAGAAAAGCTCCGGTATATTTAACATAAATAAATGTGCAGTACAGTAGAATAATCTAATCTAAGTAATACAAATTAGAGTAAAATATTACATTATTACATCAAGGAAATATACAGAAACAAAAAGGAATTGAGCACCAAAATAAATAAATACATATATATATATATATATATATATATATATATATATATATATATATATATATGTTGTACGTGTTCATGTTGTGATGAATTGCTGTCCACAGTAAGACATGCATAAGACATTCTAAATTTCTGTTTTCAGTATAAAGGCTTCATTAATGTACCCATGCAGTTGTGCTATTTATTTAAGTAGTGTAATTGACATTAGACCTATTACTGACATATCCATCTTCAAGTGCATGGGGGCACATGAATGAATGAACACACATGAATCTGAGTAAATATGTGTTCAGTAAATAACAAGTCCCTTACCTTTTGTTGTGTTTTTAAATGCCTTTTGATGGGATGAAGAATAACTGGGCAATACACACAGTAATACATGCCAAACAACTCTTTATATAGTGAATCACTGAGAAACTGGTTTGTGTGAAAGATGGCAAAGTGTTTTCACCTGAGATATTCACATTTAATGAATATAACTTGGACTTGAGAATTAGTTATGTATTTATGCTATGGCTGAAATAGCTGACAGATACTTTTGTGTTCATAATGTACTTTATATTGAAAATGTTGTCATAACTTTTATGATAGTATTTATTTATTTATTTATTTATTTATTTATTTATTTCAGATTTGTTAACTGGGTTAGTCCAACTGAATTTGCAAAAAACACCATTTTCACTGGAGACCCCAGCAAACCTAAGTAAAGGTAAAGTGACAATATACAAATATTAAATAACAATCACAATACAAAACAATTGTAAAAAAGAAAAGGTTATGAACTATTTACATTGTATTGATAGTAAGCAACCCATTTTCAGTGGAGACCCAAGGGGAAAGAGCCCAAGCAAACATAAGCAAAGATAAACATACAGGACAAAAACTATTAAAAATATATGAAATGAATTATAAAGAGAAAAACAAAAGAAAAAAATTATGAACATTATGGGTTGCACTGATAGCAGTCAGCTAAATTTACTACACATTAGAGTAAAAACAAAAAGATAATTGTTGCAAAAGAAGGACAATGTACAGACATTAATAGGAAGTGGGGGGAGATAAATAGTGTGGAGAATGAGAGGGGGGTGGAAAGGAGGGGGGTATAGTAGTAGAGCTGAGGGTTTAGGAGGTTAGTTTAATCAGAAGTTACTAACAGAGGAAGAAAGTTAGGAAATGCAGCAGGTTATACAGTAGGACAGACTAAGACTACTTGTGGTCAAGGCAACGGCATAATTTCGAGTTTAGTAAGTGGGATTTAAGCTCCTTTTTAAAACAGGGAAAGGAAAGGTTGGATCTAATTTGGAGAGGGAGTTTGTTCCAATTTAGTGAAACAGAGTGTTTGTAAAGTAGTTTACCAATATTCTTTTTGGGTTTATAAACTGAGAGAAGATGCTGATCAGCACTCCGGAGAGGCCGAGGCGAGAGTAGAGAGTAACATGGGAGGTGGGAGCAGGGCAGGCAGAGCGGTTGTTGAGTATGGAAAAGGTAGTGTGGAGTTACGATTTTAAGAGAAGGTGCAGAAATTCCAGCGACTGAAGTTTGTTTAATGAAAGACAGTGATGTGACAAAATTGGTTGGTTTAGAATAAATCTGGCAATTTTGTTGTATGTTTTTTCTAGTTTTTGCACTGAGGTAGTTTAGATATTGGTAAGGATAGGGGAAGCATATAGAAGACTAGGTAAGAGAAATGCCTGTGCAAGAGTGTGTTTAGTGTCAGTAGTGAGGAATTTTTTGTTCCTATAAAGTAGTCCGAGTTTTCATGGGTTCTTTTGATGGCCTGTTGTATGTGCAAGTCAAATTTTAGTCAGTCATCAATTATTACCCCAAGGAGTTTGACATGTGAGGCAGGGGAGATAGTGGTGCCATCTGGGGAGGAAAGAGAAAAGTTTAAGGTAGAGAGTGTCTCTGGTAGGAAGAGAAGGAGTTGAGTTTTTTTTTTGAGTTAAGGATTAGTTGATTATTTCTGAGCCATTTTTCAACAGAGATAAATGAATTCTTTGTTAGCGTGTGTAGTTCAGAGATAGTATTGGAGATAGATAAGAGAGTAGAGTTGTCAATGTATTGTGTTATAGATCAGAGACTGCAAAATGAATGTAGGTTGTTGGTAAAAATGTTGAAGAGGAGAGCCAAGTATGGAGCCTTGAGGTACTCCTGTTTGAACAGCAAGGAAGGGTGAGAAAGCCTGCTGCCATCTAACAGCTTGTTTTCTGCCAGTAAGGTAGGATTCAAACCAGCCAAGAGTAGAGGGAGAGAGGTTTAGGTCTGAGAGTTTTTTAAATCTGGGATGAGACACAGTGTTGAAGGTTTTAGACAGATCAAGGAATAGACAGGAGATGAAGAGGTTGCCATCCCTAGCTTCTGCAAACTTTTGAGTAAAAGATAGTAAGGTAGTCGAGGTACTGTGTTTAGGGCGGAAACCATGTTGGGAGGGGGTGAGGAGATTTTCATAACTGAGCTAAGACAGTAGTTGAGTATGTATACATTTTTTAAGGATCTTAGAGAGCAATGAGAGAATAGTGATTGGTCTGCAGTTAGAGGGTTCAACAGAGTTGCCACCTTAGTGCAGATGAATGGTATAGAAGAATTTCCATATTTCCGGTATGGTAGATTGCTGAATGGAGTGGTTGATTAAGATAGATACAGGATATGCAATGGAGTCAGCAGCAATTTTCAGAAATTGAGGGGAGAGTTTATCAGTGGATGGAGAGCATGGTTTTAGTTTTAGAAGCAGGGATTTGATATATTTAATAGAAACAGGTCACAAGATAAAAGGCTGAGAGACAGAGGAGCATAGAGGTTTAAGGGAAGGTGAGGGTGACACAGAAGAGTTGGGATGAGCAGAGTTACCAGAGGGTAGGATTTTAGATGTGCTGTCTATGAAGTGTTTGTTGAGTAAGTCTGCAGTTTCAGAGGGAGATTGATAGGGAAAAGGGTTAGGGATGGTAGTAGAACCAGTGTAGAACAGGGAGTTGATAGTACTCCAGAATTTTTGGGGGTCATTTTGGGTGAGAGCTTTGAAATGTTGTGAAATATTGGTGTTTATCCAAAATAATATATTTTTTACATGATTTCTGAGTTGTTTATAACCTTGGAGAAAGGTGGGGGTTTTAGTGGTTTGCCATTTTTTCCATAGACCATCTCTTTCATGCATCAAAAAATGAGTAGCTTTGAAGAGCCAGGATGCAAAATTAGATTTGATTCTGATTTTGTGAGTTGGGGCAAGAGAATTTGGCACATCAAGGAAAATGTGATTGAATTTAGTAACAGCATCACTGAGCAGAAAAGTTTTTAGGAAAGACCAGTTGATGGCAGAGAGTCTATAGTTAAAGGTTTCAGGAGAAAAGTTAGTCTGTTTCCTACAATCTCTGTAGAGATGGGCCTTACCGAGATGAGGAGAGTGCCTTAAGATAGAGATGGGAGAAGGATTATGAACAGAGTCAGGGAAGGTAGAAGTGTTACAGTATTTGTTTGGAGAGTTTGTTAAGATCCAGACAATTGTGGAAACAGTAGCATTTTTACTTTAGTGGGTAGGGGTAGTGATCAGTTTTGAGAATCCATACAGTTTTATGAAATGCTGAGGTGACTCACCAATAAGGGAGCTCCAATCTATATTAACATCTCCAAGAATGATGGTTTTATAGGGGATGGAGGTATTTATCCAGAAGAGTATATATTCAAGGAAAGGGATGTTTTTACCTGGCAGATATAGAAAGAGGCAATAGCAAACTTCCTATAGTTATTGATGTGGCAGCCTAGGAGCAGTAGTTCAGCAGGGGAGAAACTAGGCAGGGTAATGTGTATAGGTGTTAGCTTCAGTGAAACAGAGTACAAGATAGCCACCCCACTGCGTTTTTTGGATGTCCTATCTGAACTATAGATATTGCATTGAGGTGGGAGAACTTCAGAGGAATTGATATTAGGTTTTAGCCAGGTTTCCGATAGGGCCAGGATGTGAGGTTTGTGTTGGTCCAACCATGCGTGAAGTTCAGAAGTTTTGTTGTTTAGGCTTTGGATATTCATTGCAGAGATAGAGATATGTTTGGGGCTGGAGATATTTGAGGATGTTTTTGGGGGGATAGCAGATGAAGGTGAAGGGGGAGTGGAAAGAGAGGAGGTACCAGGATTGGGATGATGTCACCAGAAACCAGAAGAGCAAAGACAAGATGGAAAAGGTGAAGGTGGTCAGTAAGTGGAATGGGGTACTTGTGTTTGGGCTTAGGAGTAAGAGCTGAGTAGGCCAAGAGTTTAAATTTAAGACATTGAAAGGGGGAGTGTCAGAAAGAGTGGAGGCAATAGTCAGTGGAGCTTGGTTATATGTTGGAAGTGGTCTGGGAAAGGGAATGGTTGGGGAAAAGGGCAAGATATGGAGCTCAGTGTGGTAGGAAGTGTTTAGGGATAGTGAGATTAGAAGCAAGAGAAACAGCAGTAAGGATAGCACTGTGAGGTGGAAAAAGGAGGGGAAGAGTTATAGGGAAAAATATAAAGAAATACATTAGGGAAGGGTGGTCGTGGCTAGAAATGAGCAGTGTGAGGGAAGGAACAGTGTTGAGGGGTGGAAACAGTGAGTGTGTGAGGAGATAGTAGGTGTGCTATAGAGTGAAAGAGTTAAGTGTAAGAGAGGAAAGCCACAGAGGAGGCAGCCCAAGGTGGGTGGGGAAAAGGGGAAGATTGGTGACTAGGTGGGAAGAGTGACAGCATGAGAGCACACGTATACTGGTGGGAGGGGGCTGTTGGAATGACCAGACAATGAGGTGAAAATATACATTTGAGGATACTTGGGGTTGGTGGGATTCAGGGGTGGTAGAGATGTGAAGTGAGCCTGAGCAGAGCGAGGGGGAGCAGAGCAGGCAAAACCACACCCCACCACACCACAGGTAAGTTTAATGTAAGGGCCTAAAACCTGCACTCAGCACTGTTGCTATTACTTTCCCTGTTTACACGGAGTTAAGAGACAGGCAAACATGGTTCTCTGTTAAATGGGAAAATGGTGATATTTCTATTGATTTGCCTTCCTTCACACAAACACAATAAGAGGTGAGGCATGACCATCGGTACTTTGAGAAGTACTGACTGTAAAAAAGTACACCTGCTGCTTAGGTTTTCCTATGGCAGCAGGTGTAAGAGAAGTGAGCTCAGGTCCAGAGCACAAATAACACATGGTTTGAATCCAGCTCATTTAATTTTTTTACACATGGTTTCAGGATGGCATTAAATAAGTAAATGTGATAATTCCTGCAAATGTGAGAAGCAATGACTACAGTGAAGTATGTGTGCGTCTTCCACAATTTTTATCATTAACGTCTACCTCTATACAGTTGTACAACTATTACCAGTCTTAAAGGCCTCAGTTTAAATCACACTTTAATAGTGTATCCAGCTTTCTACAAATGACAAGGGGTGGTATGTTTTGAAATGATTATTTATGACTCGGCAGATATGCTATTTCTGCTTGGCCGTATAATCTGAAAAGTGTGTGCTGTATGCTTTGTCACAGTAAGGACAGTTTGCATATGACATCAGATGAAGATTTCATACATCTTTAACTGAACATGTCACTAACAGAATCCTACAGATGATTTTACAAAATTCCACAGTACATGATCACCTCCTCTACAATTATTACAACAATTGACCCACCCTTGTCAGCTTGCTTAACTACAATATTTTCATTCCTCTACAAAGACAACAATGCTTCATGCTCACCATTAGATAGATTATAAAGTTTTTATTTACATTTATCTTCATATAACTTATATAACTGGGTGTTACAAATATCATAAAATGCTGTTAAAACTGGATTACTAATCAATATAAATGTACTGCTTTTCTTACATACCTGAGAGCTTGTGTCCACAGAGTCTGAAAAAATCAATTTTAAATTTAAGTTCCTAACAAACAATTTAAATTCTGTAAGGGCATCAACAATATTCTCAGAAGCTGAAGGAATAAACTTTATACCCTTATTTAATAAGGACTGAAGGATCATATTATACATAGGTCGGACATTCGTAGATCTGTACAGACTAATGCTTTAGCTAAATATTATATGGAGAGTGGAAATGAACAAACTTTAATATTTAGAGTTATTGAAATCATATATAATAATTGTGATCTGGATAATAGCCTTGAATTGTCTGAGTATAAATGGATTATTATGTTTCAAACAGATAGAAAACCAGGAATTAATGCAAATTCCAGTTTATAACCCGTGCTTAAGCATAGACAAAGATGTTTTAGATAATATTATTAGTTGTAGCCTTAAGAATGCTAATTATGTTCTGAACGTTTTTATTTGCATTGGTGGACTTTAATGAATGTGTTAATTGAATGTATTTTAAAAATGAAGTTGATTTATTTTAAAAGTTTTTTGCACTGAGGAAGGATCTTGTTATCCGAAAGCTTTGCATTTTAATTAATAAATAGATCTGTACTGCATTTGCAGAACTCATTTTGTATTTTTTCTTATTTAAGAAGGACCATAGGAATGTCAGGTTTAGGTATGTAGGGTAGGTGAGGAAGCAGGTGCAGACAAACAGGATAAAGAAGACAATCAGAGAGATGGTGAGGGACACAAAATGTTAGAGGACAACATGACTGGGGATAGAGAGGGGACATCAGAAGCACATGCCCATCAAGCATGAGGACTGTGAAAATCTAGTCCTCACCCTCAGAACTGTCATCACTGTCCCCTTCCTTGGCTTCCTGTTGGACTGCTTGACATTTGTTTTTTTTTTCTGCATTCCAAATGCAACTTCCCCCACTTGGCTGAGGCATGCACCAATGCTGTTTTATAAGACTTCATGCACCATCCCTCACAGCCCCTGGCAGGTGACATAATCCCCACCTCCACCAATGCTCCTGTACGGTACCACTACACCAGCTGCTGGGGTTATGCTCTCTGATGTTGCGGCCCAAGTAGTGCAGGGGCTGCAGCGGCAGTACTGCTAGGTTGGGTCCCGATGTGCTGGGTGCTGGTGGAGGGGTGGCAGACTGAGCCACACCAGATGGCCTGCAACACTGTGCTGGAAATCATTTTGTTATGGCATCAGAGCTGTGTGATCATACAAACAAAAAAAATAAAAAAGAGAGGTAATAGAGTTAGAGTAAGAAAAAAAAAACAGATAATTAGAATCATTATATATTACATACAATAATTTAGTACCACAAAAATATATTTTTACTTTTATGTTAGCTATAAAATCAAAAATAGGATTGATAATTGTACCAAGTAATTATTGCAATATGCATATATTGCATATACACTTTTAAGGATAATACAGATTAAGTTAACATGGCACTTATGCCAGTTTTGATTAAATTAATATTAGATATACATTTTAATTAAAATGTATTTGTTACTTGAGGGATTTAAACCTACCAAATCTGAATACACTATTACACCTGCCTCCTACAACTACCTTGAGCTATAGAAAGCATGCATGCTTGCTTTTACAGTTAAGATATGCCTGTTTAATTTGCTAGTAATGTACGGAAGAACAACAATTTTAATAATATAATGTTCATTTGTGCTGCATACATACCACTTGTTTTTCTAAGTCTTTCTAAGCTTTCAGCATGTGCCTCTCCGTTTGGCAAAATCTCCTGAGCTGCTAAAAAAATAAATAAGTAGAGAAAAAGAGACATGAAAGTGTTATGCATACCAGCCTTGACTATTGTTTTCTACTTCAGTTAAAGTTGCCATATCTGTATACTTACACAACTCTGGGATGTCAGCAGTCCTAAACTCACCCAGCTACTGGTTGAGCTGTGCCTGCTTGCACCTTTTCAGGTCATTATAATGATGTCTGCATTGCTCCCCAAAGCATGGAATGTCAGTCACACTGGCGACAGCCTTGGCTACACTTTTCCAAGTCTCAGACTTATAGAGACCTGCTATAGATCCTGTGCAGCAGCCTATGGTTGTAGCATTTTACAAGGAGTGCATTGAATATTCTTGACTCCTCTGTATCCCATTTTCGAGCCCTAAATTGGGCACCATCCTTCCCAGCTCCTGCCATGTCTGCACACGCCATCCAACAACAATTAAAGTGTTTTCCCACCAATTCATGATATTGTGTTTTACTGCCAATGTGCAAACACACACAACCATGCCAACCATGTTTGCACACTGTTAAGCAGAGAGCAGCATTGCCAAGCAGAGAGGAAGACAGTTTATGAAATAGGAAGGTTAGTGTGATATTTGGCATTAATTTGTGGCTTGTCTGCTGCTATACCTGACAAAAGTGTGTCTGATGGTCCAGACTGATATGTCGAATGACTTGACTTGTAAGGCATGAATTGGGGGGATAAATTTTATATGTTGACACATATTTTGTGGGGCATTACACACATAAAAGTAATTTGTACCATGTGTGACTCAAACCTATGTAAAATAGAAAATACATATACTCCCACATACGTGTTTTTCCTCATTGCCACAGAAGACATGTTTGTCAGACATGGTCATTAATTATACAGCCACATTAAAGATTGAGTGGTGTTACATTTAAGTTAACCATTTATGTGTACCTGACAAGGTCCTGGTTTATGCATTCACATGTGTGATGCAGCAGTAATGTCTGACAATATACTAGAAATGCATATACTTGTATTACTTTCAGAGTAGATTTCTGAGTTCAGTGTCAGACCACTCAATACATTTTGTTTTATAGCTATACTTGTGTTATATGAGTTGTGTAGATGACTGTCAGTAAAGCATGAAGTCCATCTCAGGGCAGAAAAAAAAATAACTACATAAACATAATTGTCAGGATACCCTCCATTTAGACAGATAATTCATATGGTATACTGCTGTACATAGTTATTGTTATTTTATGTTGTCTTTAAATTATTTTTTATATAAATTACAATGGAACACCATTTAAAATGGGGTTTGTTGGATTAGAACCATGTCTCACTTGTGTTGTGGCCTTGAACTTAAACCTGGTGTCACAAGGAAAGCTAGGCAGCAGGTGTATATTTTACACTCAGTACTGTCCAGTGTGCTGACCACTGCACAATGCTGCTTAGGGTGTTTGCATGCAGGAAGGCGAAGCAAGTGACAATGTTTAATTTTAACAAGCTACAATGTTTATTTTTTGTCTGTAGGTGTCATTTATACTGTCAATATTATCCTAGAGTGCTGACCTTGCACAATACTTCTTAGCATGTTTGCACGAAGCAAGGCAAAACAAGAAACATTTCTTTTTTGCAAGTAACAATGTTTCTTTTTTGTCTTCAGCAATAATCTGTGTTTATGCATAGGTGAGCAATGTGCAAATGAGACAAGCAAAGTGAAAATACATTTTCTTTGTAAAAAATGGTCAGTAATTGTAACGCCCCTGCACTGGCCCAGTAATCAAGGAGCCTCAATCCTCAACATTGGCAACAGTGAGGAATGTACACAATGGGAGAATGACAAGCACACACACAAAGTAAAGTACAATTTCCCTTAAGAGCACATACAGATCACAGTCAGTCTGTGGCTGGCTTCTCCCTCTTTCTCCAGATCCCCAGTAAGATGACACACTGGTCAAGCCAAGATCTCCAGCACTCTCGCTGTCCAACTAGTGCTTCATGTCCCTGCCCAAGTAGCTGACACACACACACACACACACACACACACACACACACACACACACACACACACACACACACACACACACACACACACACACACACACACACACACACACACACACACACACACACACACACACACACACACACACACACACACACACACACACACACACACACACCTGGGGAAGGCAGGCACAGGTTTACTAGCTATGCCTCTTTCTGCCAAGACTATAAGGTAGATATCACTGTCACCAACCCCTCCTTATCAGCTACCAGACAGCCCTTACAAAGGGTAACCAATCCTACTGTGTAATGTTACTATTATCCAAATGGTAAGTGTGACCAAGACTTGCAAGGCTATTTACGAGTGGTGTGTACATCAAATACATATGCAAGTACCCTAAGAGCTTAAATATGTCCCACAAATATCAGCCACAAAGACAGGTTTAATATATGTAATAATAAATAATAAAAGAACAAGACAATACTCAATACAGTAACTACAGAGTTCAGAATCACAGGAAATATTTTAAAACAACATTGCAAGACAGTCTCAAAAAATACAGAAAACATCTAAATTAATCTTTATTATATTCCTATCGATCTAAAAGAAATTTTTTTTCTCTAGTTACTTACTATTAGCAAGGCAAGTGCAGATGGTGATGATGATGATGGATGTTTCCGGGTCAAAAACAAAATACAAAATGCCTGGTCTCTCTCTCTCTCTCTCTCTGAGAGAGTTCTTAAATTAATATCAGACATTACTGCAGGGTTTGCTTGGTGACATCACTCTTTGTCACCTGACTTCAGTTCCCAAGCTAAACAGAAACTTAATATCTCTGTGTGAGAAGTACATATCTCTCAGAAGTTTGCAGAACTTATAAGTCGTAAAACAATAAAATGCTTTTACATTTGAAACTTAGTAATTATTTCTGTTTCAAGACAATACAAAAATGTCTAGCTCTAGACATTGTGTCTGCTATTGAACTGAAACTGAGAGATAACAAAATTGTAAAACATTTTAATTTCACCTTTATTTTCTTGAAGTTTTGCAAGTTAACTCTGTATGTTCCAGATTCTACTATTAAAACATACATTTGCACAGGTATTGTTCTTTTCCAGTAGAGCATAGCCGGCCTTAGGCATAGGCCAACAAGGTGGCCACCTAAAGTGCCAGTCTAGCAGGGGGGCTTTTCCAGTATTTATTTGGTGTAGGTAGACCAGGAGGGAGGCACCAAGTAGTGTGGTGGGGGGGGCACCATGGAGCCCTTTTGCTTAGGGTACCAGTTGACCTAGGGACACTCCTGCAGTATAGTACACTGTGGACACATCCTTGAAGCTCAGTACTGTACAAACCCCATTCAACACACACTTCTGCACCAGTAGTTTAATATACACATAGCATATAGTTCTCTTACATTTGTAAAACAAGCATATGAATCATATTAATATTCACAAATGACATATGATTATTTATAAAATTCCAGATAGCTGGGCTGGCAGTGTCACAGTACTGTTTGTCATTAAAAAATAACATGGGACTTGACCCATGGTGTCCTTGTCTTATATGCTGTGTGCCTCAATGTCTTTACAAGGTGCGCCACATAAATAGTTGATTCACAGGTGTAATTTATGTTGTTCATATCATCCATGCTGCTGACCACCACACAATGGCACTAACCAGGATTGTGCTTCTTAAGGTAACTGAAATTGAATTTTAAATACTTATGCATTTCACCATGTGTGCACTAAGCCACACACCACACACATGTTAATACATAACATGTTAAAGAATTTTACACAGCTCTGGATTTGAGCTATCAAACTAAAGAAACTACAAAATACAGTGGAAGTGTGTTATCTCTCCTTGCCACTAGCACAACCTATAAGCAGGAAAGGAAATCATGTGCATACAAGCAATTCCCATTTCCTCTACAGTATTAACAGGACATACACATGCATATTCTCAGTTGGTTTCATGTGTGGCTTATATACTTAGTGTAATGAGTGAACACGCAACTATTTATGAATATCTTTGACAAATGCAGCCCTGTCTTCTCTTTTTATTGTATTCATTCTTCCCTTATCTGTGCTGTAATCTCAGACATGCACTCTTTACTGCAGTTTGTATAATTTGTCATTAACTGTATGATAAAAAGTTCATGACAGTGAAAAACATTTATAACCACAGGAAGGAGAGTTTGTCTACTATTGAACAAAAATGATAACTGTGTGCTGTTCAGTTCCATTTAAAAACTTGCTGAAGTTACTTCTATATTTTGCAAGTGTATCCTGAGTGACACAACCACTGCAGGAAGGCACACTGAATTGCTGTTATCATCCTTCTCTGTCCCACTAATCATTCACAGTTGCAACCCATTAGCAACTAACAGTGTTGGATAGCCCACACTATGTTTACATGTGCTACACAAATTCAAATGTTCGGTATTCAGCATCTCATTTGCATCTTCACCATACTCAGAGCCCTGAATCTACATTATAAAAGGGTAACCACGTAGCTACAGAACTTGAAGGTTAGGAGACTTGTGTACTTGGACAAAACAGAAGACTGCTATTCTTCTGAAGGTGATTTATCTGCAGAGAAGGCTTCTAATTTTCCTAAGGTATGCTTGTATTATTCAAGTATATTCTAGATTTTGTAACATGTAACAAATCAATTAATATATCTAGGAGAAAAATGGAACTTTTATCTGTATGCACTCCTTATACTTCACTATTAGCATAGGCATTTTTGCCAGGCATTTACATTTCTCATATAGACAGGTTATTAACTTTCATCAACAATATTATTGTTAAAATTGTATTTTACAATATTTCTATGTTATTAGAGAGAAATGGTAATGTATGTGTCGCTGGCATAGATGTTATGCTTCTGAGATGGCTCAGGGCCACCTTCAGGAGAGTGGCAGGACAATGAGAGGTGACAGGCAATCATAAATTGACTTTACTGTGTTAAATGTGCACACATTCTGAAAATTGTGTGTTAAACATATATACCAATTTAATTCTATGATATTCTTTGGTTTGTACAAACCTTCATTTGTTTGTTGTTTTGGGGGTGGGAGAACCACATACCATTTGTGTGTTGCCAAAGCAAAAGCATGCTTCAAGTGGTTTTCTCTTGAACATTTGTAGGCATCCTGATATTTCAGTGGGAAACAATACATTACTTAAGTGGCATTCCTTGGTTTGTTCAAACCTTGGTCTGTGTGTGAGGGTGAGGTGGGGCAACCCCATAATTTAATAATTTTAATAACTGAAAAGTGCATTTCCAGTGCTTAATGTTGACAAATGTGTACATAAACAAGACTTTAGTTAGGTGATATTAATGCATTGTATCTCTCTCTTTTATGTCACATAGGATTATGGCACCCAATCTTACAAATATATGTAAATCCCCTTTCAGTGAGTCTGAAAACAAAGTGATAATCCAGGCATTCAAGTGTCATGATGCCTTTCTGTTTGAGACAAGACATAGGAATATGGCTACCAGAATACAGATTTGGAACCATATAGTGAATGATGTCAATGCAGTAGGGGGTTATGCCAGGAATTATGATCAGGTGCATCATCTGGCCACTGATATGATTTCATCAGCCTTGAGGAGAGCAGCTGCAGTTGCCCAAGAAGAGCTGACTCTGGGGGGGGGTACTGCTACCATACCCCCACTGACCCCAAATGAAGAGCTCCTGTCCACTGTCAGAGGCCCAGACAGCTCAGTAGAAACTGCACAATGGCATGTGCTTGTTGTTGGTGCTGATGTGTCTGGGAAGACAACTGTGTCCAGGAACAGCTTCCAGGTAAGCTTATATATGGCAAGTATTAGATTTGCTTGTATAGTAAAATATATAATTTGAGTAATACTTCCTGTGGAATTTTTTTTCTGTATCTATTGATAAGTTAATAGACTTATATGACATGGTTGTTCATTGCACACAGTGTGTGGCTGGATGTGTCAGCCAAGCTTCGGTTACAACTACAGGACATATAGGAAATTGTGTATTCCCTATCCCCCTGTGTTTTTCCCATTTTGATGGTTAATTGCCATCCTTTCTTTGCATTATTTCTTACAGGATCAACCTCCCTACAAAATGTGGAGTCCTCTGCACAAGGTAAGCAAATGTTTCTTTTGCTTATTATTGACCATTCTTTAGATGTATGCATTTATCTGTATGTCTGAGGTGGATGTAATGAGTGTTTGTATTGCTGTACCATCTGCAATAGTGGGACCGGTGTTACTTTCTTATCATATAAATTGCTTTAATGTATACTGTAGTAGTAATTTAATTCCTGTGTTTGTTGCTTATTATCACAGGTGATCCTGACACTGGAGGTATAGGACTCCTATCACCTGATATAGGAGTATTGCTAGGGTCTGATTATGATGGTGACCAAACAGAGGCAGACACAGTCAGTATACCTATGTATACCTATTCCACTGAGCCCTCAGATATCGGACAGATGGAGGGTAACAACCTTGATCAGGGTAGTGTGGTTACTTTGGCTTCAGTGCCAGATGATTCTGCCTGTAGCCAAAGTGTGGGTGAGGTGCCACACAGGATAGTTGCTAGATTTTCTCAGAGGAGGCCTGCTGTCCACCTGCCACCTGAACCTAGTGTGTCATTACATGCCTCCTGACATATATTTAGGGCCATCATGGAGGCACAATTGCATTACACTATGGCCTCAGAAGACATGCTTAGGGTTATAGATGTGGCACAGGCTGATGTGTGTGACTGCCTCTTCCGTGTGGCCAAGTCAATGAATCAGATGAATGACACGATGCAACAGGCAGTGTTTGTGATGAAATGTGTGTTGAGAGGGGAACAGTATCCACATGGATGTAGGTCAGTGGCATCATCTGCTGTTAGCCAATGTGGCCATGCCCAATCTCGCAGACATAGTGGCACTACATCCACTGCTCTGTCTTTGGCTGTAGTGCCCACACCCAGATGTGGTACACCATGAGGTCACGGTCCTTGGTGTAGTTATAACAAGAGCTCATCCAGCAGACATCAGTCATGTTCAGGTAGCACCAGCATATCTGACCATGGGCATGGATGTTCCAGTGCAACTCTTGGCAGAGCCAGTTCTTGTGGTCAGGGGAGACAAGGAAGAACTGTTACCATTAGTGTGTATGGCTCATACCCATCCAACTTGCTAGGCTAATGTCAACTATTACAGTAAGCTTACAAGGTATCATTGATCAAAATATTGTCAAGGCGTATAACACCACGAGGCAGTAGGTTACTACAAAACTCAGAAATTATAAGTGGTCCCAGAATAGACCCTTGTGGGATCTTGAGAAGGAGCATTGTACTTTGACTTTAACATTAATTTCATAAGATAACTAGTGAAACAGGTGAAAGGTTCTTCCCTACAGGCTAAGGTATAAACTGGCTGAAGTAATATGAGTGGCCCGACAAATATGGCACATATTGGCATGAGCAAAAAAGTTATCCAAGTTGACTAAAACTTTGCCAGTGATTGTCCACAGAGCAGTATGTATGCTATAAACATGCTAGAAGTAACAATGAAAAGGATACTAATAAAGACGTAAATGTGTATTCAAAAGCGAATTTGGTCTCATTTATTTATTTATTTATTTATTTAATTGAATTTATGGACAGGGGTATAACATTGATGTCATTGACTGTATTTAAGTTCAGCCTGGGTCTTGGAAAAATATTTATACATACATATATATATATATATATATATATATATATATATATATATATATATGTGGATCTAGTTCGACATCCTGATGCCCATATAACTGACGGTCATTTATGGGAGACGAAAAGATTGAAAGATGAAATAACTGAATGGCAAAATTTTTCCGGGGTAAGTAAACACTTGCCCAAATGTAAATGAAACACACACTGAGGTAAGTAAAACCCACCTAGGTGGGGGGGCTGTGCCCCCCCACACTCACCAAACTATATATAGCAACTCCGGGATCAAACTACAGTGGAGAAAAGGGCATGTTGGGCAAGTATTTACTTACACTGGGAAAATTTCACCATTCAGGTATTTCATCTTTCGCTGTTTTCATCTTGTGTAAATGAACATCAGTTAAATCGGCATTGGGATTTCGAAGTAGACCCATATATTTGTATTTCATATATATATATATATATATATATATATATATATATATATATATATATATAAATCAATATACATATTTATAAATACATATATATTTATATATATATATATATATATATACATATATATATATATATATATATATATATATATATATATATATATATATATATATATATATATATATATATATATATACATACATACATTTTATATATATATATATATATATATATATATATATATATATATATATATATATATATATATATATATATGGATCTACTTCAGTAGATCAAACTTTTACTAGTTTGAACCACATATGGCCGAGACCATATGTTCAAACTAGTAAATGTTTAAACACTGAATTAAAACCACATAAAACCAAAAAACACAAAACTAAACATCTATAGCAGGGGGTCTATGCCCCCTGTACCCCCCACACCCCCTTACTTAAATATACCAACTCCGAGATCATACTACATTGCAGAAATGGGAAATCTTCCCTTTCAGCTCTGTACGGAGATCTCATTTAAGTCAGATCGTACTTTTACAAGTTCGAACATATGGTCTCGGCCATATGTGGTTCGAACTTATAAACGTTCGATCTACTGAAGGGGACCCATATATATATATATATATATATATATATATATATATATATATATATATATATATATAAACCAAAATAAAATACAAATTACAAAATTACAGAGCCATCAACATTAGCCTTATCTGTAATTACATGCATATTACACAACATTAGCCTTGTGTAGTAAGTACATACATATTGAACAACATTAGCACTGTCCAGTAATTACAGACAGAATGTTTGTGGAGTAAAACAGGACATACTTAGAGATGCCCTCTTCCTGAGAGGGAATAGGTTTATATTATTAGAGAATGAATTTTGTGCAGTTTATATAATTTAAGAATGAGAATGGTGTGAATGAAGAGAATGGATTTGTGTGCCTTGATGTGTGAGAAATTGTGGATAGTACAGCCTCTTTCAGGTGATACAACATAGTTTGAATCTTTCACAAAATGCATTCTTCTACAGGAGCTGTTTAAGATCATATTAAATGATTTAGAAGAAGAGGTTTATTTGAGACAGTTTAGAAGTGATATTTCAGATCATTAGTCCTAGAATGGAGAAGCTGTGGATGTATAATGCAATTAGGTTCTTGGGGTCTGCAAAGATGGTATGTTGGCACGGATGTGAGGTGATAGTGTGGGGTTCAGAGCTACAACCAGTCTTTTATTCAAGAATTGGAGAGGAAAGCCCTGAACTGTGACAAAAGGGAAAGAGGAAAAAAAGCTTTTATTTCAATTCTGTTTAAATGTTCAAATTGCACTTTCAGTGACCCATGTAGTGATAAGTCTTTATAATTTTCTGCTTTTTCCATGTTTCAGCTAAAACGTAATCTGTTTGTGTTTTCATTTTCATTTGCATTTTAAACTCTACTGGACCTTAGTGTTGAAGTTTAATTAATACTTGTAACAGAACTCTGTACTACAGCCAGATTGGACCCTTGTTTAGTCATTCCCCGGGATTCATTGAAGCTTGCGGCAGGCGCAGGTGTAGCGTAGGAGGAATAATGCCAAATATGGCCGCCGAGTGATTCAGGTACGAGCCAATACCACGTGCCCTACCGGCGTACGCCAGAAATGTGCAGCCATTGGCATAGGTATGGTAATCACCCCATGCGCAGTGTCGCACCATGCAAATGAAGGCATATAGTGATCCATGAAGTGGTGCAGGTGTAGCGTAAGGCCACGGAAATGTAAACCAAAAAACACGGTTTACATTTTCCCAAACAGAACATCTGAGCTATGGAAGCGGACCAGACTCATGTATTACAAAGTTAACATATGCCAATTACTAAATACACAGCCAATGGCATAAGAAAGGATGCACAACACCTAAAAAACAACTTTAATGTCATGTCTACAGTAATGCAAAGTACAACCGCAGGGCATGTGTGCGCAAACTGGAACATAAAGAAAATATATAAAAATGTCATAAAATCGCAATGTAATACAAATCAGGTGTACACCATAATACACAATGGTAGGCATGGAACACCACTACCAAGGTGCAAGGGTTGCTAAGGGCCTGTGACAGTGTTCGGAGTGGTAACTATGAATTAGTAGTCAATGCCATGCAAATGAGGCAGATAACACTGAATCGCAAATGTCCCACCGGATGAAGGTTGTACCATACGGCGCAGTGTTATAACACCGAGGAGTGGCTCAGAGGAGATACATGACATCAGCAAAGGGGTGTGCCACCGTAGCAGTAAGCACATTGGAGCAATGCAAATCTGGCCTGTCCATTGCTGAGCAAAGCTGCAGGACAGGGGTGGGGAGGAAGGTATAGAATCGTTTAGTTGAGAGCACACATGGTGCCCAATAGCGCATGTGTATGGGGATGAAAACGTGCCCGAAACCCAGTAAGCAGATGCATGCGGCGCAAACAATAGCACAAACAGGAAGGTCAGGGCAAGAAAAGAAGGAAATGCAGAAATAGGGTAATTGGCATATTAATGAGCAATCAACACCAATCAACTCACGGCGGCCAATCGACGGCAGCTGTCAAGTCTGCCCGCAGAAACCTGCAAAACAGGATAGGGGAGGCATTGGAATGCAAAGAAAGGAGGGGAGGCGTTGGATTGCAAAGATAGGAGATCTGTCATAGCAGAGCAAAGCAAACTGACAGTAGACCGGCAATAGCACACATTACGCAAGATACGCCAGGTCTAGGAAAGTACAAATTAAAGCAGGCTGCTGTATGCATGCCAGAAAATAGTAGGTGGAACGTGCAGAAATGTAAAGGGAAGGTCAAGAGGTAATCCACGGCAGCCAAATGTAACTCAACACCAAAGGCACCACAATAGTATTTCCGGTAGTAAAACACATAAGATATCCTGTAGCTATGATCGTACATACACACCCTATGACATCATCGGCGTTCACAGTACAATAGTATAAAGTATGAAAGCACCCTACACACACCTGTGAATTCCCAAACACTGCACCATAGGTGTAAACACACGGGGAACTTTTAAAATGTACATGTTGGGAGCTGCCGTAGCTGTGATTCATCAGCATGTGTTAGAGACTGATGGTGCTGTGGAGGATGATGCCGACAACCACCATAGGCCCCGAAGGAGGAAAAGAGTGCTCAGACCAAGGGTAACCTACCAGGGGCTACATGATCTGGAGATAGTAGAGCATTACAGGGTGGACAGGGACATCTTACAGCAAATAGTGGAGCTGTGCCAGCCACACCTGAGAACCAGAAATAACAGATTGGAACCCATCCCAGTGGACACGAAGGTATGTGTAAGCATGCGAATACTAGCCACAGGTACCTTCCAAAGGCCAACTGGAGATATAATGGGGATCTCACAGGCATCAACATCCAGGGTACTACACCAGTTCCTGGATGCCATGTTACCACATGCCAATGAGCATATATACTTCCCCCGAACTCAGTAGGAGTTGGCCAGCAATATGCGTCACTTCAACCTTGTGGCACACTACCCGGAGGTACTGGGTGTGGTAGACTGCATGCACATACAAATCAAGTCACCACCCGGTCAGCATGGTAGGCGCTACATAAACCACAAGGGATTCCACTCCATCAACTGCCAGGTCATGTGCAATGCCCAGGGCATAATCATGGATGTGTGTGCTGGCAGCCCTGGAAGCTACCATGACTCCCATATCTGGCATGCCTCACAGCTGTATCAGGTATTTGTCAGGGGGGACATCCCACATGGCCACCTTGTGGGGGATGCTGGCTATGCACTGGAGCCATGGATGATGACGCCTATCAGAAATGCACACACACCCATGCAAGAAAGCCATAATGAGGCACACGCACAAACCAGAATCATCATAGAGCGTGTGTTTGGGATGCTGAAATCACGGTTCCGGTGCTTGGACACATCTGCTGGAGCCTTGCAGTACTCTCCAGGCACATGTGCCCACATTGTCATAGTATGTGCCATGCTACATAATATGATCCTGCGGAAACAGCTGCAGTAGGGACAAAATGGTGAAGGCCCTCATAGCCCACCACATTTGCCAAGGCCATCACAAGCACAGAGGGATTCAGACCATGAACACACTGTGCCAGCCCCAGTAGGCAGACAGAGGCGTGCCCAATATGCCTACACCTTGGCAAAGAGGGAACGTATAGCACATACACTGACAGTGTAAGCCCCTACGGACTGACACACCTATCCACCTGCACACACAATAAAATGGATGGCACACAAGCACGACCACCTGTAAATTGTAATGTATAGGTGGCCCACTGTGTGAATCCTACATTGGTAGCCCACAAACATTGTACACACAACAGCTATTCGAGCACGGAATGTCAACACCTGAACAGTACATGCGCCTATCAGCATATGTTGGTGCTGTGTGTATAGGTACCCAGGTACATCGGTGGGTACATAGCCGATTGTCAGAGGCCATATACAAAATGGGGCAAACAGTGTCCGCTGTCGCCACAACATCGAGTAATCAACTGTCGCATAGAGGAGCAGAGGCAATCGTGGGAGCACATGTGTTTAAGCACTGTTCTGCAGACACTCAGCACGGAGTCCCTGCTGTGTTAATGAGGGGCTCCACATAATATAATCATGGATGTTGTGTCAAGGCATGGGGTGTACCCACGGTCATTTGAAGGTATAGCACAGTATCGTGTGTAGCTCACTGTGATATACATACCCAATGCCGGAGCACATACAGTAAACATCACATGGACATACCATTAACTAGACTCATCAATATGTAAACTAACTGAGTTACCCATGTGATTGCAGTATGGAGTAACAGCTGTACTGTACTCCACGTACAAAATGACATAACACGTATACATATCCCAGATGGCCATATGTTAAATGCAATGACCGTCGTGCATGTTCCCGGTCCTACATCCTGCAAGGGATGTAACGTAATCCCGAAGGCACGAGTAATGCATGTCGGATGCAGGTCATCAGATCCATATGTTTAGCACATGTAACCAGGAATATGCATTGCCCATTGCTGGTAAGCGACGTTTAAATATGACTATATGGATATGCGCAAAACAGGAATAAGCTACTCCGAATATCGCGCAGATCACGGTGAATGATGTCCAGAACAGGTGAAACCAGCATTATATACCCCTGTACTAATAGCGCCTGCTCTGAAGGGTAAAACGAACACTGCCAGGTGTAGAACACGCAATCATGTATAGAATCACCTAACACTATTGCTAGGCAAGACGTTCCTATGGTAGGGTTGCCACCTCTTCAGAGTACTAATGTGGGACATACGTCAGATGTCTGCAGGCCGACACATACACCCGGCCAGTATGGAAAGCAGAACTGCACTGTTTTGCCTAGATAAAAGCTCATTCTTGTAATGTTTACTTACGTATTCTGTTTGTTGGTTCAGATACAGAATAACTGTATTATGCGATTATTACATAAACTATAGGAAATAAGTATGTTCTAACATCACAGGACATTTGCCATGTTTACAAATATTTTGCAGGACACAACTGCCCAAAGAAGGACTGTCCCTCACAGAGTGGTACAGCTGGCAACCCTAACCTATGCCAGGTGTGTAATGTGACAGGTACAGACACAAACGTGTGGAGTCCACGAAACAGTATACACCAACAAGTACACAATGAAAGGTGTAGCTTGCCTGTCACTTTCCCCGTCAGATATATATATATATATATATATATATATATATATATATATATATATATATATATATATATATATACATATATATAATACAGATAGAAAGGGCGATAGAGTGATATATGTTGATATATATGGATTCAGCGATATCTGCAAATATATATAGATAGGTCAACGACAGTCATAATACCTTGGAGATACAAATACTTAGGATACCGCCAACTATGGAATGTGTAACATAACGACATGCATAACCACGAGGCTGAAAGACCAAAAGAGAACAGTACAACTGCGAGTAATAGTATGATGATATGAATGAATAATTCGGTACCGCTGCCGGTGTTGTGGTCCACGTAGATACTGTGTTCAACTGTGTGTGTGAGTGCCGTAGTCTGTGTATGTGTGTGTTGAGGGTGCCGTGTGCATCCCCGTGTGACTGTAATGTGTGTGTGTGTTCGCATCATGTGTCTGCTAGTGCCAACTCGGAGGTAGATGATTACGGTAGGTGTGGGTATAGCTAGCCATAGGCATACAGTCACCACTTGTCCCACATTGGGAGGGACAGCCCCTCTCTGGGCACATGTGTCCCAACATAAAACATTACAAAGGGCAAATGTCTGAGATCGTAAGACATTAATATGTCCCATACATAATGTAATAGTTGCATTAAATAGTTATGCCTGTATGTAAGAAACGTGAATGTTACATGCAATATGGTAAGTAGCCAAAGTCCAACAACAATAGGTATGTATTGAGGATAAAAGTATGTGCTATTCTGTGTACTGACTGTGGCTATGTGTTGGCCTGTAAACACCGCTGTGTGTCCCAGAAGGGTCCAACAATGGCCATATGAAAAGGTGTCAACCCATGGCAAAGAGGTTCTGTTATGAACACAACCGCAATGACTGCAAATATCTGGGACATACATACACAGGATAGCTGTCATGTAGACAGCTTTACATATCCCTTTACATATCGCTGCAATTCTGGAGGTATGGAAGTATCAACCTCACCTGCATACTATATAGAAACCAATTAACAACAGCCCAATGTACAATCCCGTAACATAAGTCTACTAACTGATAGCTCTTTAATAAGGGACGGAGCCCACACACATATATATGGAATATGTAGAAATGCAAGGTCCACAAACCTGTATATGGTACGTACACCCACCTACATCTCCCACACTAGAAACTATAGCAATACAGACTGTAATAACAGCACAAACATCCAGTCAGTCAATTACAACTGCAGAACCATCGACATACCTTGTGAGAGACACAATTAAAGGTGCCATGCAAAATTGCAGCCATTGTATAATGGAACAAACGGCGATGTTACAGGTTTTGTTCACAATAGTCTGTTAACAGATGTTGGGATGACAGGTACACCCACATGTTGAATCACATACTCTAGCTGTCACACACAATCCATGGGGGACATGAATCAAAAGTATACTTGTCTCTATGCATAGCAGTTGCAATTACACATAACAAAATGCAATACAGGCCGTCTCCCCGAAGGTAGGGCAAATGGCCAATGCCCAAGTGGAGAAGTCAATTATACCCCACTGTTGCCATGTAATTGGTGAATGTAGTAGCTGCAAAGCTGATATGCAAGTAATTAGTCACTCAGACTCACCAATAGGCGGCAGGAAACCACATGTTACAGGTATCAACGTATATAAGGAAGACTTGCCAGACATTCAAACCGTATGCTCATACAAAATACCCGTGTAAGCAGTGTGAGAGAGATAGAGACGAAAGTAAGTAACGATAACAAGGTATGTAGAACACTCGGTATGTAAGTATATGTATAGCATGTGTTGTATTAATTATTTACTGTATGTATAGCTCGTTTTGCATTAATTAAAAGTGTCCGCAATGCATAACATGGGGAAAGGTATTTATGTAGTGATGTCTTGCTGAGCATACTTAAGCTTGTAGAAACTGTGCATCCAGCTGTGGGCCACAAGGTACACATCACAGACACCACAAGGGATGCTACATGAGGGCTTTAAACAGAACAATTACATACAACCCGCCATTAGTGGTAGGGTATGTCCAACAAGTACGTGCCATAGCCAGGATAGTATATGTTGATATACTGTTACAGTAGGCATGTGTATGGGCATATAACGACAATGACATGTCGAAGGTGGTCCCGCTGTGCAAGTATGCTTTGCATTATGGGATACTATGTAAAATATGTGTAATGTATAGTATTGTAGGTAGATATGTCAGATATTCTACACAGCATAACAGGCATATCATGCATACCACAGGTATCATCTATTGGCATGTACAATAACAGCATACATATGGCTTGTAGGCATGGGACATTGTAATAGCATGATAGCTAATCTAAATGGAAGGGCTACCAAGTAACCATGCACAAAGGACATGTAATAGCTTCACAGGTTCATAGTGGGGTACTATGCAGTTTGGTAAGTCCATGTGTAAGCACAACCACAGTGTTCACACCAGTGGCACCTCTCTAGGGTAGTGTCCTGTGATTAGCAGAGCCATGTGTTACCTGCACCTCTGCACAGTATAGCCACTGCAGTGATCCCTGGCATGTGTGTGTCCCAAACACCAAGGGAGGTATCACATGAACAGAGCTACTGAGTGTCCCTGCATGATGTACATAGGAGTCATGTTCCAAAGCATGGTGAGTGTCCAGTTTGGGAATGTAACCCTCAAGCACATCCCACTCATTGTTGCGTGTATGCACAAATCCATGAGCATGTTGCTCACAGTGGCATCTGCGTATGTCGCTTATGTGGAATATATCCATTAATATTGTTGTGGACATGGGCCCTGTCTGTTCAGCAGAGGTCACCCCTGAGTATGTAGTATGCAAATGTGTACAGACGTGGTGTCCGTAGTTCAGCCGCATACCTTAGCTGTCAGAGCTCAATAAACGTCATGGCATGTTAATGTTGTGGTATGTAAAGCTGTAGCTGTTGTGTAAGGTACACCCTAAATGGGGTGGTGTACCCTTGAATGTGTGTAGAAGTCTTGAGTTCAGAGGAACAATGGGTGGCTATGTAGCAGCTACACACCCAGTACAGATAATTGTGGCCATGTAGAAGGATGTCCACACCACAGTGGCAATACGGTAATCACAGTAGCGGGTGTGACATACATGTGTACTACAAACATGTACAATGTGACACGTATGTAGGGGACTTCCACCTATGTGATAGTGGGTGAATGGTGTAATGCAAAGGTGATGTCCATGGACCTTGTGTCATGCAGCTTGAGGCCATGATATTCATAGCAGGTATCTGTCACAGTGACACCCGTATGGATGGAGTCAGTATCAGCTGGTGGATCAATCATGGTGCTTTGTATGCAGGGGTTGTAAAGCTAGGCAGGGAAAGTCCCTCTGTGCTAGCCTGTACTTCAGGGAAGCATATACTGAATATGAGGGGCCCTATGACTGAGGACTGTGGTATGCCAAATGTAACTGAAATGCAGTAGGTACTATGTTATGCTACCCTCATTGTGTGTCCTGTCCATGAGCCACGTTGCATAGCATCCTGAGACATATGGTACGATGTGCAAGTGGATGTGTATGTTGTCAATACCAGAATGGAGAACGGTGCTGAGAGGCAATGAGAGGACAATTTGGGATGTGTGGACTCCCGCACCATCATCAACTACCCTGGTAACTGTATGAAAGGAGTCCACCAGGTGTAGGGGCCATGCTCTGGCCCTAACAAGTCCAACCCGGGTGGCATCAAAGGACCGGAGCCCAACAATGTCTCTGTGAATGACATCCTTGATGATGTGCCCCATAGCCATACAGAACAGTTCAGTCAGGTGTGTAGGACTACAGTCCCACTTGTGCACTGTGGTGCCACCTGTGTGGAGTGTGATGAATGTTGCTGTGTGCCCTTCAGGGGCCACAATGTCTGATACAAGGCTATTACTGAATATGGTGGCCTAGTGGGGAGACATGTCATTTAGAGGTTTGTGGACATCATGGCCTGGGACTTAGGAAGGTGACATGGGGCCAGTGTCCCAGGACATATAGAGTGCAGGTTAGTACTGTGTAGGTGTGACCGCAGGGACACCACAATGTTCCTGCATGGATTGTGGTCCTGTAGTGAGTGAGAGGGTGTAATGTTAGCATTGAATCCATCCACCAGCATGTTGCCAACATCACCTGGGTCTGTAATGTTCCTGAGTGACTGTTGTATGTGACAGCAGATGTGGGTATTGCCAGTGACTACTGACATACCACCATAATGCCTTGTGGTGCACCCCGGAATGTGTTGCAGTAATGTTTATGTAGCTAGTCATGGAGTATGTGATGAGGGATCCCATGGCCCTACTGAGGCTGACCAGTGAGCTACCCCACCCATGGGATTGTACACCACTGTGCAACAGCCGCCACCTGTTGTTGTACATTATGTCCATGGAACTTGACCACCTGAGTGGCATCTGTTATCTGGTTTGTACCATCATGGCTCTGTGTGGCATATCATGATCCATGCAGTTGTGTACATGCTACTGAAGTGCACTGGGATGTGTTGCAGTATTTGTATGTGCAATGTCCATCTGCACGGGTGTCATGACATTAACAACCGCTGTCATAAGACGTCTGTAGTAGATGTTGTAGTACTCATGTACTGTGTATGCCGTGAATGGTGTGGTGCCAGGATGTGGCTAACAGAGTTGATTAGCATATGTTCGGAATCCACCAATGAGGGGATGACCACAGGTGTGGAACACCAATCACATGTTGGTAGTGTTCATGTTAAGGGTAATGTTGATCTTGGAGGTAGTGTGTATGGGTTTATCCAGCCGAGTGGAGGTTATGACTCATGGATGTGTCAGTACATGAGTGGCTATCCCAGTTAAGTGTGGGTTACTGTCAGTCACACATCAGTAGTAGCTGTCTGAGCCCTACTGTTCAGTACACCAACAAATGAGGTCTGGTAACCGTGGGGTATGTAGTGGAATCTGTAGCTTGTTACAATGTGTATAGCGGTTCTGGACACAGTTAGTTGCATGTGGAGCACCTCTGATGCATTGCGCTAAGTAACTAGCCAGGATGTGTGTACAACATAGTGGGATGTGGGAACACCTCAGCTGTGGGTGTGCCTGTCCAGGTATGTGCCTAAAAGGTATGGACTGTCTATAACCTGTCATTGCAAGTGTGCTCTGCAGAGACGAGAGGCAGGTCCCAGTCACTGCAGAGATATTGGAGTGGTGCATTCTAAGGTGTGCCTTGCCTGTGTGCATCACAGAGGAAGATGCAAGCATTGTGTCACATGACCCCATGTCGTGCTTGCCAGTTCCCGTTCTGCCGGTGACTGTTATTGGAAACTGTGCAAGACAGGCAGTATAGAAGCAGCAAGAGCCTTGCATGTGAGCTGTACTCCCAGGGCTGACAGGTGCAGGTCATCTGTGCCAAAGCATTGTGTTTGACCAGGTCAGTCAAAGCGGACAGATACCAGATGCCTGCGGAATGACAGCAGAAGCATAGGCAACTGCTGAAGTGACACAGTCAGGCATTGTATAGTGGTATCGGGTCTGGACGAATGCATAATGCTCCCCAGGGCTTGGCCCACACCTTCAGGGCTACAAGACTGGTGAGCTATTGCATGTCCCTGCACATGTAGTCTGTGAAGTGGCATCTCAAGGCAGTCACACTAACATGGAGAATGACAAGTCACAGCATACCTGGTGAGGTGTGGCATGGGTGCATAGGTCATGTTGCAGAACCAGTTACTCGACAGCAAGATGTAAGCAACTATCGCCTTGTGTAGCCTGCTGTGTGGAACTGCAGTGTGACCGCCTACAGAGTCACCTATGACTGGTGTGTTGTGTATGTTATAATACACTATTGGCTGTATGTGATGAGCACACATGAATCTGTGGGCTATAAGTTGGTGATGTTGTGTTCCGTATGGGGGCTTCCTCTGGTGCCTACACATAGTATGGAGAGGTACTGCACACGTTGTCCTTGTATGTGTGCCCTGTGGTGGAGATCATGTGAGACTATGTCATGAGTGTGGTGTGTTGCGAATGTTACACATCCCCACATGACTGTCAGGTGCAGTCAGGGTTGGTGACAGCATTACCCCCAGCAGGGCTGCATAAGTGCATCCCCCACAGGCTGTAATGGGGTATGTCGGGAGGTGAGCATTGAATGTGTACATGAGACAATTGCTCCATTGCCACATGTACGACATATCCATCTTATAGACAGGCAATAGCACTGGTACGTGACAGTTGGACATGCCTGTATATACAACCATGTCTCACAGGATATGTGAGTTACATGTGTACAACAGTTGTTGTACCATAAGCAAGCTGGAAATCATAGCACAGCCAGTGTACCTGTTGGAAATGGTGTGGAATGGGTGCTATATTAATCAGTAGCTCATGACATGCTCACAAGTTCTGTACAAGTGCCTAGCATGACCATAAAATACAAATAGGGTGTTGGATAATATCAACCCACAAGTGGTGACGACAGTCATAATGTGTGGCACCACACTATAACCCTGCTGAGTATGGTGTGCATGTCCATGAACCATTATCACTGTAGATGTTAGCAGTACAGATGTACAAGACAGTACGGATGTTTGATTACAAATACCTTTGTATGTCACAGAAGTGTTCTACCAGTGGCCTGTTGACAGACTCACAACTACAAATGGTGCCACAGTGACATGTGCATATCACACCAGTGCCAGCTACAGTAGAACAGGGTTAATGTGTTGCATTCCACCCTCATTGTAGCCCATACCACACAGACAAATGTTAGGCATCTGTGTATGTAAGGATGTGAAGGACCATGACCTATGAGGAATAGCTGTGTCAGTGTTGTGAACAACATACGGAATGGGCTGTGTGGGTGAGGTGTGTGACATATGTGCACATTCTGATGGATGATATCAGCATTGTCACTGCTAGGTGAACATCCCTGTACACATTAACTACCACCTAGGCTGTGGTCATCATTATGGACACTGTGTAAGGGATGGTGCTGTGCAGTACACCTCCCTGACTTGGTGACATCTCCAGGCCACTTAGGTAGTCATACGAGGTACCCATGTCATGACAGGGTGCCATCCATGAGCACGGAGATCATTGGACAGGCATATACAGCACTGGGGTGACCAATATTGGATCACATATCAACTTTAAGGGGTAATGGCCATGCGTGTATGGGCGATACCAGCCTTCACAATCCTCACCTCCACTATGCAACATGCTGTTTACCTTGCATAAAGACATCTGCTACACCATGATGATGGACATGCTACATGTCCATATCCTGATCTGTAAGATACATGTCATGGACATCCACCGTCCGAATACTAGGATTGCCACATGCTGGACAGATCCCTGTGCCATACATGTGACATACTCCTGCCAAACCATGCAACCCTATCCATCAAAGCTGCACATGTCATCCCAGTCATACATGGTGTGATGGCCGCATGGTAGATGTAGTATCAACTGTCTGGATCAATAATGTGGCACTGATGCACCTCGCAGTGACATAATGGCTGTCTGTCACAGCTAGGACACCTTGCCCATACATGCTATGGTTTATAAGCATCCCTGCGAATGACGTCCAACTAACCATTGTCCCATGTCTACCACATGTGCAACACAGGCGATCCATGGCAGGATGTTGAACAGCTGTACAGTGCTGTGTAGATGTATATGGCAAAACACATGCATGTACAGGTTTCTATATGTATGTGTGCATTGTCACTGCTCAAGTCCATTAAGGCTGTGTCTGTGTTGATATGTGACATATACACAGCATCAAGGCCAACAGCATTACCGTGGACATATCCAGGCATGTGCAGATAGGTAAGAACACCAGTGCAGGCAAATAGACATGCCCACATCAAGACATCATTCACATGGAGTATGAACACTGTAATGAGGTGACACACATATCTGGTGATGATATCCAATGCACAACGGGTGTTACATGTGTGTGACACAAACACGTCAGTCGTGTCCGTGTCATGATGATTTGCAAAGATAACTGTGCAGATGTACTAGATGTCATAGAAATGTATGTTCATCAGTATGTCTGTACATCTCTAAAACTGTGACCTGTCACCATCATTATGTCTTACAGATAATGCCTCGTACACGCCTTCCAGTGTACAGCTGCCAGGAGGATGATGTCCTCATCCCATACCTCCATGAGAACTACGAGGTGTTGTTCAGCCATGTGCCACAGCATGCCCAGCAGCGGGACGACCTGTGGCAGGATCTTCGCAGGAGGGTGAACAATGTGGGTGGGCCATAACCGCACCTACCAGCAGGTGTGCAGACACTGCACATACTTGATACGACATGCAAAACAGCATGCCACTGCAATTGCCAGGGAACAAGGTGGAACAGGTGGTGGGCCACCAACCCAGCCCCCACTCACACACACCGAGGAGCTACTGGACAGTCTGGGGACACCCTCAGAACAGCATTCAGAAACTGTAGCTGCCATCGTGGAGGTGGGTGTCTCCCAACCAATGAGCCTGGAGTTGCCTGGTAAGTCAGTACTGCACATATGGCTATTATATCCCATTTATTTGCATGTGTCACTGTACATTATGTAAAGTAACAACATATGCAAGGTATGTGGACACACAAGCTGCATACTACAGTATGCTATCCTGTGTTTGCACACATGTGCATACTATATGCTATTATACAGACGAATGAGTTAACATGCACATTGCACCCTGTGGCTGTCATACAGTCATGGATAATGTTCATACTGTTGTGTCACCCCTATACAGGTACCTCTGGCATGCCGCACAGACATGAGTCTGTTGCAGGTAAGATTGTCATCAGTATCAGGCATGTTAAAGCATAGATCTATTTGCCATGTGGCCAGTTAACACTTGCACACTTGATGTTCGTTCCAGTCACAATATACAGGTCACAGCACCCTTCATTCACACAGGACACCCATGTGCAATATATACAAACGTAATGATAGACCAACTTGAAACCATACTATTTGTCAATGCTACATGTGTGGTCAGCTGTGCATACAACGTTGGAGGTGTTCTACAATGGAGGCATATGTAGTATGCATTGGAACAACATGTGTGGTATGCAAACAGTACCACACAGTGAACTGTGATATGGGCAGCCCACAGGTGTCACTATTGTGTTGTATGCCCCTGCATTGGGTGCACACATTGTGATGTGCCATCTGACATGTCCCAGACATGTAGTGTTCTGGCAGCAGTATTGTCACATTATCCCACGACCCATACCCCACATACCAAATGTACAACCCATTGTCTGCATAGCCCTGTGGATGGTGACATAACTGACATCTATGGGTGTATGTCATATGGGACAACACAGACATGTGAGATAGATGGCCATCACACACATTTGGCCAACACATGTGCAGACATGGCCATGGGAGATGGGCAGAGACGCATAGCCACACAGTAGATGTGATGTGTATACACCCTGTTGCACATTGTCCACACATGGTCCACCTATAGCCTTAGTTGACTGATTATACAGTTGAAGTGGTACAGTGGACATCCTAACAGCCTGTGCACAGCTAGTGGAGGTGTCACTAAAGTCTACCATAGAAGATCAGTTGCACATCACAACAGTGTCATAGCATGACAGTAGTCACCTGTACAGCTTCCACAGACATTGACACCACATCAGGCCACAGATACTGTACATTTCCCTTGCTGCTGTAGGACATCACCGTTAGCTGTGCACCTCATGTGTGTGTGGTACACCAATGTCATGTGGGAAATGGTGAATTGACATGTCCGCTATGTGTGGACATGGTTGCCAGGCAGCTAAGACCCTGTAGTTGTTGTGCAGGGGTGTCAGCTGTAGGCCTCCAGTGACCTGTCACTTGACACAACATGGTTTGGTGTGTATATACCTCAGCATCGTGGGTCACAATCCACAGTTATGTCATGGGTATGCATGCAGTTATGGCTATGCAATGTGTACATATTATGCATTGTACAGCAATATAGATGCCTCAAGATGCCATGCACTGGCACAGTGTCTGTACTTCACACTGTATAGCAATGTAGACAGCTCACACTACTCTTCCATGCTCATGCACATTTGCTAAACATGCAGTCTATCTGTAGGGCATACAGACAACACCACATTGTGATGCCCATTATGATGCTGTACATGTGTCAGGACACCATTGTGTCAGACATGTATGCATGTTAATGCACATGTCAGCAGAGTACATGTCAAGGTCACATCAGCCATGTGTACTGTGATCCTGTTCTGGTCCACATGGTGTATCACGGGGATGCATGCATACTACCATGATTGTGTGAACTGCATTGCTACTGATATGACACCTGCTTACTGTAGTGTGCACCCCAGGGAGGTATGCTTACCAACACTATTAATGTCTGAGCTGCATGCCCTCTGCTGTACCACAGGCATGCTGCATGCCATTTGTCAAATCACATGCATGGTGTGCCTGTGTGTGTGTGTGTGTGTGTGTGTGTGTGTGTGTGTGTGTGTGTGTGTGTGTGTGTGTGTGTGTGTGTGTGTGTGTGTGTGTGTGTGTGTGTGTGTGTGTGTCTGTGTCTATTGTAATTTAGAGTCTTTCTTTGCATTCACAGGTGATGTAGGTGCGTTACCCTCCTGCGGACCATCTGATGTTAGTGTCCCCACAGATACTAGCAGTGATGAACATATGCATGAGGTACAGGCAGGGTTGTCAGGGGCTGAATCTGTGCCAATGGTTGCCATCCCAGCTATGTCCCCCTCTTTCCCGCACACAGTTCTGCTGCCAACACATACCGCATCACCAGTGGCCATAGAGGAAGGACAGTCAGCGTCTGTTAGCATGGAACAGGAATGTGTGGTGGCTACAGAAGGTGTGTCTACACACCATGGTGTCAGTGTAATGACTGAAGATGTGCCACACAGGCATGTGGCTGGTGCTGCTCATAGGAGGACCTCTGGCAGACATGCACCTGCAGGACAGAGTGCAGCAGCTGGTATCACCAGACGCATGTTCCAGACTGTAATGGCGGCACAGGCACATGCTGAACGGCACACCAAGGAAGGGCAGAGGCTGCAGAGGGCTGCTATCCATACCCTAAATAACAACATCCAGGCATTGGCAAATGCTCAACAGCAGATTGCTGATGTTCTTGACAGGCGATTGGGTAACATGGTTGGAATCCTTGACCGTGGCATGGCAATCCGTGAGCGTGAGCTGTCTGTGCTGGAACATCTGGTAGGAGTGAGGCATAGGCCACGTGGATGTAGGCCAGCCACACCACCTAGTGCAGGTCAACGTGAGTGTGCCACCTCACATGCCCTCTCCCATAGTGCCGGTAGCAGCAGCAGTGCAGCTGGTGCTGCGCTGTCCACACCAGGACACAGCAGGCCATGTGGACGTGGCCCTGGATGTTCCCAGTGGGGACACGGTTCCAGTGGACATGTGTCGTCGGACAGTAGCCAATCCATACTTCTGCCTCGTAGTGCCCGTGCATCCCCTGGCAGGCACAGGTCACGTGGCCGTGGCCGGACACAGTGAGCTGTACAACCTGGTCTGTACAATCTGGAGCTGTCAATCATACCCCATGTAGGCCTCACAAAAGGCAGAACTGTGTGCACACATATCCGCACACAGCAAATACATCTGTAGGGCACAACAATAACCACATGCATACTGAACAGACATGCCCAATCATATCACTGGCCTTTACCTGCACACATGATGTCATCCATTGGTGCAGCCTATGCCCCTGGCAGACATTATCACCCTGTGCATATGATGAAGCCTGTGCCGCATCCCTGTCATCCACACCATCGGTGCAGGGACATGCTCAAATGGTCTGATGCACAGGGTGAACAGAATAGTGAGAAGTGTAATTTACATTAGTTGTGTAAGAATAGTGAGAGAAGTGTATATTACAATAGTTGTGTGAGAATAGTGAGAGACATGTATATTACATTAGTTGTGTACTGTTGACATGCACCAGACATACCATGTAGTACAGGTTTAGCATGCACTGTGATATGTTCACAGTATGTGTCATGGTAACAACAGTAACAGTATGTTGGTAATGATGCCCTGGTTCCCTCCTTATGGTCTACTTGCATGTGCCTACAGGTAGCACTGTTTGCAGTCTCCCATGTGTAACTGTGGAGTACTCACAGGCACATATGGCAATATCAGCATGCTAAACGTAGCCTCAGCCAGACTGTCTGAAAGTCTAACATACCACAGATGCCCACACATATACTGATCCAGAAGCATGTGGGCAGTTTAATAGGCTACAGTGGCTAGAGATGTGACATCCATACCAGGTCACATCACAGGTATGTTGACATGGTGCAGGGGTTGTACACAGCGGTCTTGCCAATGATAATGTTAGAGGCCACTTGATAGCATGAGGCCTCACTGTGTAGCACTAATACCCTGTCACATTACAGGAACATGCTCACACTAATGGGGTCAACAACACTATAACGCACACCCCATACTGTTGAGGTGAGGACCCTTGCCTATGTGGTCATCACCCTCACAGTACTGTGCACCCACACAATGCAACACAGAGAACGTACATGTACAGGTAGCCAGTGCAGCTGAGACTGATGGCATCAACAGGGTAGTGGACTGCATCACCATGAGGGGTAAGGGATCCTTTGTGTTCTGTATGGTAGCATACACCCTCACTCCATGCACCAGACAGCCATACATGCCTACATACACACACACACACACACACACACACACACACACACACACACACACACACACACACACACTGTGGAGACCACAAATGTCATACACATTTGGATAGCTGATGTGTGTGATACACACACCACACCTGCCTACATCATGCTTTCCACACTGCAGTATGTACAGATCTCTACAACAGTGTACAGGAGTGTGTGACAATTGGGTTGCATTCCACACCATATGTGGCATATATGGTCACACAAGCAAACACACATGGCAGTACTGTGAATGATACACTTGCTATATGATGATACATCTGACAGACATGCAGCAGTATTGGCCGCATTATGTGTACCAATGCTACCTTCGGCAATTGTGCTGCTATATGCACATGGGAGGATGTAAGTGTTACAGGTGTCAAGTGACATACTGTCGGTGACACCTGACCGCTGTGTAGGTGTTATGTCTCCACCGTCAGGTTACGGTAACATAGCGTACTGTTTGCACATGTCATGGTTGGATGGCATGTGACACACCTGTGAGCCATCCCTGGCAAACATCCATTTACACAGGTGCATCACCACTTTATGTACACACATCCATCCATACCTGCTGTACATCCTATCATACTGTCAGTATGTTACCATATACAGGTGTCAATTATGGGGCTGCATTGCAGCTGCATGTTGTAGTTAGGCACAGATGAGTTACTTACATCAGCTACTGTACATGCATGGTAACTGCATGCACACTACAGATTGTACATGTGTGTTGGTCCTACATGCCTATCATGTAGCCACATTTGTATGTATTGCAATTGGTGGACATGTGTGTTGACATACATAACACATGGACTGTTGTATGATATGATGGGTGTCATGGGTAACTAGTACAGAGGGAATGTGTCCTCGGTCAACATTGCTACCTCATGTACTGTTAGCATTCAACAGCCATGAACCCACCTTCCATTTGTGTGCATATGATTGCTGTAGCCACTTGTCTGCACAGTGGACAGCAAAAGCTATGCTATGTACATATGTGGTGTGTGTTTGTTCCATGTACATAACCACTGCAATTACATGTATGACATAGCCAAACATGTGCATTCGTTGGTGTACAGCGACAGTCATCTGTCACAGCTGTGTAAGACCCAGGGCCCCTGGTATGTGTAGAGTCAACCTGGTTATGTACAGTGGTATCATTGCAATGCATAACACATGATGGAACCCTGTTGGTACATGGGTAGTCTGCACAGTTGCTGTAGACCTATGTACAGTCCACTGGTCATGAGTCACACGGTGTTGTGTTAATGTATGGCTGTGTATTGCCGGTCCAATGACATGGTGATGTGTGACTACTACATTGTAGATTGTGGTGTGTACCTTTGTGATCTACACCTGAGACAACTGTGATAGCTCCTGAGTGTGTACTGGTCAATACATGTAAGTGGCCTTCATGTACGTGGGGACAGTAATACCATACTGTGCCCTTCTGTGATTAGAATCCGTGTGCATGCAAGATGGCCCTTTGCAATTGCTAAGTGTGTGAGCGTGCCCAGTATGCCGTTGTGTAGCTGGACACACAGTACATTCCAAACTGCGCCCTTCCATTATTAGAATCCATGTGCATGCAAGACGGCCCTTTGCAACTGCTAAGTGTGTGAGCATGCCCAGTACGCCGTTGTGTAGCTGGACACACAGTACATTTTAAACTGCACCCTTCCGTGATTAGAATCCGTGTGCATGCAAGATGGCCCTTTGCAACTAAGTGTGTGAGCATGCCCAGTACGCCATTGTGTAGATGGACACACAGTACATTCCAAACAGACGTATGATACTAAGCGTGTGGCCATGGCCATTGACATCCTGTATAGTGCTGGTGGTCATCCAGGCAACAGATGTCCATTTCCAATGTCATGATGGATGCCTACATTGAACACACTGGTTGCTGTCTTGAAGGGTGTACTGTCTGTGGTGCATCCCATATATATGTAGTGTTGTTGTAGTGCTCCATAGATATTTGGTTGCCCGATCACACCACTGCCGTGTGTTTGTCTATGTCCACCTTGGGACAGGAATATGCTTTCAGACTGCTCACTCTCTATACATTCCCTATCGGTGTCCTTGCCTTTGCGGATGATGTCACCTGCCTAGAAGTATGCCTCTGGGAGTGCTGTGCTCAGTAATCTCGGTAACGCATTTTGTAAATGCGTAATGCTGTAGTGTGGTAAGGTAGTTAGGTGTATGTTCGACTCCCAGCCCTGTCAAGTGTGTGTTTGTGAGTGTGTGTGTGTGTGTGTGTGTGTGTGTGTGTGTGTGTGTGTGTGTGTGTTTTTGTGTGTGTGTGTGTGTGTGTGTGTGTGTGTGTGTGTGTTTGTGAGTGTGTGTGTGTGTGTGTGTTTGCAACTGCCTGGGGACACAGTAATGCTTTTAGATGCCTCACACCACATACATTCCCTATCGGCGAATTTTCCGTTGCAGATGATGTCACCCACCTAGAAGTATGCCTCTGGGAGTGCTGTGTTCAGTAATCTCGGTAGCGCATTCTGTAAATGCGTCATACTGTAGTGTAATAAGGTAGTTAGGTGTATGTTCGACTCCCAGCCCTGTCAAGTGTGTGTGTGTGTGTGTGTGTGTGTGTGTGTGTGTGTGTGTGTGTGTGTGTGTGTGTGTGCTTGCAGCTGCCTGGGGACACAGTAATTCTTTTAGATGCCTCACACCACATACATTCCCTATCGGCGTCTTTGCCTTTGTGGATGATGTCACCCACCTAGAAGTATGCCTCTGGGAGTGCTGTGTTCAGTAATCTCTGTAGCGCATTCTGTAAATGTGTCATGCTGTGGTGTGTTAGGGTAGTTAGGTGTATGTTCGACTCCCAGCCCTGCCAAGTGTGTGTGTGTGTGTGTGTGTGTGTGTGTGTGTGTGTGTGTGTGTGTGTGTGTGTGTGTGTGTTTGCGTGCATGCTCCCATCCGCCTAGGGATGCAGTCATGCTTTTAGATGCCGCACACCACAGCAGTTTGCTACCGATGTCTTTGCCTTTGCTGATGATGACATACACCTAAATGACTGCCTCTGGGACTGCTGTGCTTAGTAATCTCGGTAGAGCGTTCTGTAAATGCGTCATGCTGTAGTGTGTTAGGGTAGTTAGGTGTATGTTCGACTCCCAGCCCTGCCAAGTGTGTGTGTGTGTGTGTGTGTGTGTGTGTGTGTGTGTGTGTGTGTGTGTGTTTGCGTGCATACTCCCTTCCGCCTAGGGACGCAGTCATGCTTTTAGACGCCGCACACCACAGCAGTTTGCTACCAATGTCTTTGCCTTTGCGGATGATGACACGCACCTAGATGACTGCCTCTGGGACTGCTGTGCTTAGTAATCTCAGTAGCGCATTCTGTAAATGCGTCATGCTGTAGTGTGCTAGGGTAGTTAGGTGTATGTTCGACTCCCAGACCTGCCAAGTGTGTGTGTGTGTTTGCGTGCATGCTCCCGTCCACCTGGGGACGCAGTCTTGCTTTTAGACGCCGCATACCACAGCAGTTTGCTACCGATGTCTTTGCCTTTGCGGATGATGACACGCACCTAGATGACTGCCTCTGGGACTGCTGTGCTTAGTAATCTCGGTAGCGCATTCTGTAAATGCGTCATGCTGTAGTGTATTAGGGTAGTTAGGTGTATGTTCGACTCCCAGACCTGCCAAGTGTGTGTGTGTGTTTCCAGCTGCATGACAACAGTACATTGCTTTTACAGTATTCACTCTCCATAACATCCGTGCAGCGTCTTTGCCTTTGATGCTGCTGTCTGCAGGCTAGACGTGTGCCTGTGTGAATCATGTGATCCACTGATCACGGTAGCGCGTTTTGTAACTGCGTGATGCTATCGTGTGGTACAGTGCTTATGTTTATGTTCTGCTCCCAACCCTGCCACGTGTGTGTATGTGTGTGTGTGTGTGTGTGTGTGTGTGTGTGTGTGTGTGTGTGTGTGTGTGTATGTATCTATCTACATATATATATATATATATATATATATATATAGATAGATATATATATAGATAGATATATATAATGTATATTGTATATAGATATGAATGTTGGGATTATCACTCTTGACTCTGCTGCATTGTCTGTACATGTTCACCTTGGATGTATGTACATCTGCTATGGCTCTGTGATAGTGCACATACTGTGTGCTGTAGTGATCGTGGGTTATACATGTGTAGAGACCGGTTATTGTGTTGCTGGGTATTACACGGGCATTGGAAACAATGTTAGTGCAGCACCTTTGACTGGTCGTATGCAGATCTCGTCAACAGTCAGCAGTGGTTATTACATTGGAGTGTGAGTATGTCTCATATCCATCTGTAGTAACTGTCAATTCTATGCACCTCAGGTTAACATTACAGAAGCACGTTTATCCAGAGGTTGTGGTACAGATCCCAGGGCTGTATGTGTAGACATTGACAGGTGCAGGACTGAGTTGTGTTGGATGCATGGAGGAGTGTCCATGGCCAGTAATGGGGATCTCTACAGCCTGGCAGGTATGGTCTGTGACTGTCCCACAACCTCCTGTATATGGCTGACACATGCTGTACCTGTGTATATGCAGACACACACACTTACCACAAACAGCTATGGCTATCACATACACACACCCATTGCACCACCATTAGGCCATGCAATAACCGTTGTCTCTCACACACACACACACACACACACACACCTATGTGTACTTTGGATGGCTCTATGACAGCTCTGGACATGTTAACACCACGCCCTGTGCATATGATGTCACCTGTGCCACCACCTGTGATGTGTAACATTGATGCAGGATCTGACTAACCTGGTGCTGCTGCAAACGGTGGCTTTATTCCACTGTATTGATGTTAGCATGTTGTTAACACACAGTGTGTTACTTCCAGGTGTACTTCAGCAGGCATGATGCATTGCAGCTATGACCATCACTGTAGCATAGTTTACAGCACTGTTACTTCTGATGATGTAGTCTCCATCCATGTGCCATTTAATTGATGTGTGTAGTATTGGCAGCATGTGTGTCTGTGTGTGCAGTACATGTGTGATGTGTGTAGTACACATGTATACATGCTTACAAATGCATACACGACATTACACGGGCTTCAACATTCGTGCACTAGCTTACTCGTTCTTCCACATGCACGCACAGGCTAACACGCCCGCACACATACTTACTTGGGCTTACTGGCGCGCATGGGCACAGACACACTGTGGGCAGGTTTGCAGGTCACATCAGTGGTATCCATGGCGTACGCCGTCAGTTTCCTGACGTTCCCTAGGATAGCTCATGACATGTCTCTTCCACTGAGTAGTGACAGCACACGTGATACTGCTCCGGTGAGGTTACAGTGTTTTGTACATACACACTCATGTTGTCACCTATCTTCTACTCTAATAGTCCCCTTAACCTACACTACATGGTAGAGGCTTGGCCCATATGGCATGACATGTTGTGATTCACTATCCTCAGCCTCACTTGCCTCACACTGCCTACAAATGCTTCGTTACATCTCTGACAGAGCGCTTCCACACATAAGTACCAGTACGCAGTAGCCATGTTGTCTCCAGCTTGCCATTCATCTGCATGGTGTACTTACATCTAACTAAACCTACATTTAGTATGTATATTATCCATATGTCTTGTTTTGAGGCGCAGCCCATTCTCGTGGCACTGCGCTACGCTTCCACACCAGGGATAGGGGGAGGACAACTACTGGTTCATTGATATCCAATGGACAAAGCCGCCACTGGCCTTGGACTTGGACATTGGCATGCTTCTTCGACTGTATTCATACTGTATTTGCAGCTGTCATTGCTCCATTTAACAACGTGCAAAACATTAGTCGCATAACATCCGGGTACATTTCTGCACATAACACTGCTCATGCACGGACAGCTTACTGCTTCATGTATCGAGTAATTACATAGGGTTACCACCTTTCACACTTTGTGAGGGACAGTCCCTCTTTGGGCAGTTGTGTCCTGCAAAAATGTGGGTAAATGGCAAATGTCCTGAAATTTTAGGACAAAATTATTTTCTATATTTTATGTCATAGTTGCATAAAACAGTTATTCTGTATCTGAAACACCTAAATGTGATAAGAAACAGAATAAGGAACTAAAATGCTACAAGAATAGACTTTTATTCAGGCAAAACACTGAAGTTCTGTCCTTTGTACTGGCTGTGGGTATGTTTTGCCCTGCAAAATCTGATGTTTGTAGCACACATGTCCCACTTTGGGCATTTGGAAAGGTGGAAACCCTATCATTACATCATTTGCATAGCTTACACATACAAATGGGGTATGTTGCAAATCTCAACATTGTCCGTGCAATGTTCGTGTTACGGGTGGTCTTGCACGCCCCTGCAGGTGTTTGCTGAATAGCCTGGCAGACATCTTTCCTTGCTGTACTCTCACTCTACTCATACATGCCAGAGGCTTCATGTATCATGGCCTAGGCTTTGCTGTGTGCTATGTCTATTTGTGGTGTATGCATGGCTGTGGGTATGTCCCACTGTCATCACTGGAAAAGGTGACACCCTATAGGTACTTCCTGTAGACTGCTGTCTCATTTGACATGTCAGCACATACCTGCAGATGAACATCCTACTGCAGCGCTATTCTTATCTTCTGAGTTGTCTTGCAGTCGATAATGCTGTTTCCTCAGACATGTATCTGTTTCAGATCATACCTATCACCCTCCTAGTGCAAAACATCTGTACAAAGCCTAACATGATGGGGGGACAGATAGGGGCAGATTCTACATATTGCTCTTACACACGTAGATAGTTGACAGTATTATAGGTTTTGCATTAGTATGACCTTTCTGAGGGATTTGGGGTCTTAAACACATATGTTTATCATTATGTAATGACGTCAGTTCTCAGGTATTTGGCTGACAGGTACAGATTGTGAGAGGAACACACCACACATATGAGGCATACATCTGCACATTCATACAGTTGTGAGGTATGTTTCTGATACTGGACATCTATTTCCTTACGTCAATACACACAATACATGGCACCATCACAGGCCAGTTACCATTACATTCCTATTGCAGGACACACCCACCCACTGGGTTATATTCCTCACACAGGCCAACAGGTGCTTATCCACACTAATTATTCCATCGTGTACCTTTTGTGTACGCCGGTATTTCCACTTTCCGTCAGTGGCAGAGCTCTCGTACTAGTATGGGGGACTGGACACTGTATCGGTGACACTGTATGACACCCTGAGGGACACATGTCTTTTGAGTCTATTAACCTTGCACATTGACTTTCACAGGCCATACATTGTAATTCACATTTGTGGACAAACATGCTTATGACTTGTACATGTTTTGTCATTTGTCCTGATGTCTTTCTTCTCACCTGTCCACCTAGTATCACTAGTTCTGTACATTTCATTAGGACAGGTTACCTTCATACCTCTCACCTGTACACATTATGGGTATACGCCCTGGGGTTTGACCTATGATTCTGTTACATTTGTCATGATAATGTGCCTTTCTGGTAGATTGTTGGCAAGCCATGACGGACTGTGTGGTTAGGTAATCATGACTGACATTTCAATTTCATGATTACTAACTCTCATAACATTCATATTCCTGACTACGCAATTATTCTATCAATGGTCTGACTTTGTCCGAGGTATATTTAATATAGTCCCTATTTGTCTGTCGTGTACTATGCCTTAGTCCAGCTGTCCTATTATGACATTCTGGCAGGTATGGTTACCATCTTGGTCGTACGCATATCCTTCTATGATAATTGCCTACATGACACTGATATAGGTCCCTATGTCTTCCCCCAATGGTTTACACAATATCCAGTAGATGGGTTGCACCATTTTGGAGAATGTAGGTGTGTGCTATACCCACATAGGTATATTGATCACTCCCATGAGGCGTACCTAGTGGATCTGTGCCAACCAACACCTTGGCCCAATTCTGCATACCCATTATTCCCATACCTGACACACCTCCACAGTACCCATTAAACATGTTTAATGTGAGCGATAATAAAGTGTGGGACACTTCTGAGCACTCCCCACTCTGCAGATATCAGCTCATACATCATACATTCAATCGACCCATGTGTTATTACCCTTGTACCTGCTACTGTTGCATGTACACCTATATCATAGTTGCAGGTGTGACTTCTTTTGCATCAATGACGGTTGACACTTCATAGAGGATCAATTTTTGGGGTCCTGCAAATGACACCTATATTCATGTTTAACGTGTAGAACTTGCAGGCCCTGTCACACTGGTACTTTCTGTGCAATGGTTCAGAAACCATCGGTGTATTCTCCTTTCATGCATGTCTGTCTGTCTATCCATATTAGCTATACCGTGACCTATTTATATACATGTGTTATATGTACAGGGACATTTGTTTGTTGCGTATATATCTATTCATGTATCGTGTGTGTATAGATTTATATATGTACATATGTACATTCCTCATCTCGTAATTTGCTGTGGATTATGTATGTGGATATATATGTATATATATCTCCACATCGTACCTTTCAACTGTACAGATTTCCGCTGCATGTACAGCTGTTTGCCTCTTATCTTTGGTCCGTTTTTCATAACCTTGTGTCTATCTGGCAAGTTAGTGGCATATCATTAAAGACTGACATTGGTAAATAATGACAAACATTTCAGGTTACGACTTCATACCCTTCAGAGAATCCATGCTAGTGACACACCTGTTATTCTATCCACTTTCTATGTTTGTTAGGGCAATATCTGGGGATTGTTCCTATTTGTACCAGTTGTTGTCATGGCTTTGTCCGGTTTCGTACTTTACGGGTTTAACAGGTATGAGCCATGTACATAGAACGTGGGGAAAACACCATTCATTTTCTATTCTGTGAGCGGATTACACATGCGCAGGCGCACTTGCATATCCTTATTGTGGGTTACATGTGTTTCATAGTTAATTGTGCTTCCGTGAACATTCATAATTCTGACCATAACAGTTACATATCTGTATTCCAGTTTACGGACTACTGCGAAACACACATTCACCTTTACATATTTAAATGTGTGTACTGCACGAACGCTTTCATTACATTTTCAGGTTATATGTGCAGTGGTCGTAGGTCAACCGGGACTTCATTCACATTAGCTGGATACCAGGACCACTATTCTATTGGTGTTCTCCCTCATTGATATGCATACCCATAGTACTTAGCTACAGCAACATACGCCTCACCGTTTCACCTATGACACAGGCATCCATTCTCCTGCTGGGAAAAAGGCGGTACTACATATTACACATTCCCTATTGCCTACTGCTGTGGACTCCGGCTGCATTGCTAATCACTCCGAGGATATGCAGAACACCAAGGCATATAGTCCAGCCACATACAGGTCTTTGATTGTCAGGGTGTTCATGTAATGATCTGGGTTTAGGCTTGTCCACCTGGTGAATGGAACTTCCCTGGCTGAGGTCAAATGTCAGACGAAGCATATCAACAGGGATTATCTCCCTATTTTGATGTTTTACCTGTGTTTATAGACACAGGTGTTAGGGCACCTGTCAGCAGCTTATTCTGTTGGCATTACATATTATGGGTGTGGTTGTTATAGTCCATACTCCACGATGAGGGGTGTTCCCATTCACATTTGACTATTACCTGTATACAGTCATATGGGGATTATTATTTTTGGACATGAAGTGACTACAGGTATGCAGTTGTACATTACACAAGTGTGAGGGCTGTTCCTGTAAATTTGTACAGAACATACCTCTCAACCTCTTAGAGCACCGAACCTGCGCAAAACCTACATGATGGTGGGACAATTAGGGACACATTTTAACGATTGCTCTTACAAGCTTAGAACTTTGATAGAATGCTAGGTTTTGCATTAGCATGACTGTTGTGCAGGTTGTGGAGTCTTATACTCAGGATATTTCTCATTATTTAGTGACATCAATCACCAGCTATTTACCACACTGGTGCAGATTGTCTGAGGCACACACCAACACTATGGGGTGAACCTATGGTCATTCTTAGGGTTGCCACCTTTTCGACTGCCCAAAGTGGGACATGTTCTGTAGAGATGTCAGATTTTCCAGGACAAATCATACCTACAGCCATGCATAGTACTGACCTTTAACCTTTTTTATACATATAATAGCTGATTCTAGTAACATTTGAATTGCTTATGCTACTTCACATAACATATTGAGGATTCATACATAATAACCGTTTTATGCGACTATTAAAGTAAATTAGGGAATAAACTCTCAGGACATTTGCTATGTGTTGATTTATTTCACAGGACACAACTGCCTACAGAGGGGGTGTTACTCACAAAGTGGGACAGGTGGTGACCCTAGTCATTCTGCGAATATCCGGACAGTTGGGTGGTATGGCACAGACCTCTGTAATACACTGTTGTGTTCTGGCACAGCAGTAGCTCAGCATTAAAGACTGCAGTCGGAACGTGCTGACAGACAGTTGGGTTTCAGACTTCATACTCCAGACATTAATGCCAACGTGCAAACTGTTATTCTATCAAATTCTATGTTTCTAAGAGATATGTTTACAGATTGTCCCTGATTTTGGACCTTTGTCTCACTTATATTCACGGCTCTGTCCAGATATCTTGCTCACACAGGTTGACAGCTGACTTCTGGATTTTGCCAGCCTGTTCTACTCATTGGTAGGATGGCACCTTTTCCTATGTCCAAGCTATTCCTTACACATGTCCGACCGTTGTGGACATTGCCTCCCCACAGTCAACGGTTGTGTTTCCACCTTTTCAATTGGCCACAGTGTGACATAGGGTTACCACCTGTCCCACTTTGCGAGGGCCAGTCCCTCTTTGGGCAGTTGTGTCCTGACATGTAATTGTCAACATGGCAAATGTCCTGAGATTTTAGGACACACATATTTCTTATATGTTATGTGATAGTTGCATTAAACAGTTAATTCTGTATCTGAAATACCTGACTGTTATGAGAAACAGAATAAGCAACTAAAATGCTACAGGAATACGCTTTTCTGTAGGCAAAACTGTTATGTTTAGTCCTTTGTACTGGCCGTGGGTATGTGTCAGCCTGTACAGTCTGATGTCTGTACCAAACATGTCCCATTTTGGCCATTTGTAAGGTTGGCAACCCTACTATGACAGTTGCGGTGAACACAGCATATTTTACAGGCCGACACATACCCAAGGTAAGTTCGGCAGATAGAACTTACAATTCTTGCCTATATCTAAGCTTATTCTTGTAGCATTTTGGTATCTTATTGTATTATATGTCCAGTGAAATATGTTTACTGCAACTATTGCATGACGTCTACGGAGGAATTATGTCCTATATTCTCTGGACATTTGCCAGTTTTACATGTCTGTGTCAGGACACATCTTCCCACAGAGGGACTGTCGCTCGCAAAGTGGGACAGGTGGTAATCTTGGTCGACGGTATGGATCATACTGTTCCTTTTGGCTTACATGTGTCCATGTTGTCATGGCTCATTTATATGCTCCTTCAGTTTTGTTTACATGTGTATGCTATTTCCTATCACTTTTGGTATGTGAAATACGGACATACCTTTTGTATGTGACTATTACATGACTTGTGGGATATGATTCAGACATACGGTCACTACCTATATCTACATTTCTCCTCGTGTATTTTGTTATGGACACATCTGCACAGCTATGTTCCCTCCCTCATATTATGGGTCGGATGGTGACCCTCTCCGTTGGACTGGACGTACCTACTGGCGGCGCGCTAACATCTGATACGTTTCACTTCCACATGGTATAGCTATCACCACTACGTTGGACTACAGGCACACGGTTTTCCTGTCATTTGTTCATGGGTAGGGACCCGTTATTCCCTACCGTGCATTTGTGTTTGACTCTTCATTTTCTGTTCACAGGGACTTTGCTTTGCATACGTTTCAGTCTCCGCGGACACTGATAAGTACGATTACTATTGCTGGCAGTTTAGGTTGCTCCTCGGAAGCTGACATTGACACACCTCCCTGCGCAACTTCGATACACCCCTTGCACTCGTGCATGTTTCCTATACACGTGGCTGTGGCAGCTGCGCGCCTTCATTAATATGCATATGGCGCATCTACTCCACATCTACGCCGCACGGCCGGTGCAAGACTTACGCTGGATTTGCGCCAAGCTTCATGAATCCGGGGGATTTATTATTGCATGTTTTCCATAAACAGTGCTCCTGGTAAATTTCTGCATAGTCTGGTGCCTTGAACTGTAGTAAAATTTCAATCATGAGAATATATATATTTTTTGCTCCAGTGCTTCAGTGCTTTTACAGTGGTGACCTTTCAGTTTTCCTCCTACAGTTTTATATTCCGCTTATCACTTACCTGTTTAAAGTTGCATTATAGTGCCTTCTGTCTCCCTGTTGCTTGCGTTTGACATATCCTCCACTAAGACATTTTAAGTTAAAGTTTCTAAAATTCAAACCTGCCTGGGATTATTGATCTATAGTTCGGAGAAGTTGCATTCCACTGTGCCCTTTTCTTTGTGTCTGCCCCAACCCCACTGAGACATTAAGCTAAAGTTTCTGAAAGGGCTCCAATATTAGCTTTATTTGATGAGATCCTTCTTTAGATAGCCTGTTTCTTCTTTGTATCTTTGGACTTCGCCCCTTATGGTTATCGGATTTCCAAAGTCCCTCCCTTTCCTCTTCCATTGCTATTGGCTGTTGTATAAGTTGTTTAAGTTTTCTTCCCACTCATTCTTTTGTATAGGTGTATTTATTTATTTATTTATTTGTCCAACTGAGCCAGTGGCCCATTTTCAGTGGAGACTCAACGAGAAAAGCTCCAACTTACAATATAATACAATACAATTTGTGAAACATTAAAAAAGAAATGATATACATTACAGGAAATGCAAATTTTGGACAGAGTAGAATGAAAACTTCTTACATATCCACCAAGCTGGCTACAGAGAAGTTAGAAAATTGCATATCCATGCTTTCCAGTCCTTTGACTGGTGACCTACAAGAAGGTGGTGTACTTGGGTTAGAAGGCTATTAAGGTGCTTCGTTGGTGCAGACTAATAAGGGTGCTTTATTGGGACAGATCCATGATACTGAGTGCCCACCTAGAAAACAAGTATTGCTCTTGAGTAAATATTCTTTATTGCATATTGTCTACAGCTCATTTTCCCAGAACTGAAAAAAGCTTGGCATGCTGGCCAATGTTCCAGAAGTGTTTTATTACTTGAATCTGGTACCATTTAGGCAAAGCTAAGTACTTTTGATTGCAAAATGACAGTTGTTTAAGTTAATTTGATTGATCACTACTATTTCCTGCTTCTATTTGTGCATGCCATTGTATTTTTGTAAAAAAGCTGCTCTTCCTCTCACTGTCACTACTGGAAGACTGTATTGAAATCACCTTCAGCAAGGGATTTCCAACTAGTTGTTTAATCAGTTTCTGTTAGCATTACACTTCTGGGTGATTTGAATTACTGGTTAATGACAGGGAATATATTTGAATAAGCAATGTAATATAAGTGAATTGGTCAGGGTCAGAAAGTATCCAAAGGTGGAGCTGATATTTCCCATTCTGGAGCACAAGCACATTAACAGCATGTACAGTGCTTCCTATCACCTACTTGTATTTGCTCAGGGAATAGTGCTCTTAGATTGGTGCATGTAACGGTAATATGTTGGCAGAATGAAAACAATTGGTGCAATGAATATGGAAAATGACAGATATATTGTGAAGCAAAAATTGCTACCACACTGTCTCAATTAGAATTCATACTGCACTGTGTAGTAAAAGTACCTAATGTTCATGTGCCTCACTGTGATCTTCATGAAAAGTGCTTAAACCGATCCGCAACATTTTAAGGCATTATTCTCTTCCCAAAATTTGAATGTTTTCTTCATCTTTTGGTGATCGTTTCTTCTAAAACCTGAAAGCATTTCTCCATTTTAACTGTAGCTGTGCTAAGGAAAAGATGCAGCACTGTGAAAGATGAAATAATCAAGATGCCCCTGTATACCTAAAGGTAGAGAACTGAGATGCAGCACTGTGAAAGATGAAAGAATCAAGATGCCCCTGTACACCTAAAGGTAGAGAACTGAGATGCAGCACTGTGAAAGATGAAAGAATCAAGATGCCCTGTACACCTAAAGGTAGAGAACTGAGATGCAGCACTGTGAAAGATGAAAGAATCAAGATGCCCCTGTACACCTAAAGGTAGAGAACTGAGATGCAGCACTGTGAAAGATGAAAGAATCAAGATGCCCCTGTACACCTAAAGGTAGAGAACTGAGATGCAGCACTGTGAAAGATGAAAGAATCAAGATGCCCCTGTACACCTAAAGGTAGAGAACTGAGATGCACCACTGTGAAAGATGAAATAATCAAGATGCCCCTGTACACCTAAAGGTAGAGAACTGAGATGCAGCACTGTGAAAGATGAAAGAATCAAGATGCCCCTGTACACCTAAAGGTAGAGAACTGACTGTGTAAACACAATGCCCAGAAAATATTTGTTGAAGATCTCAAAGAATTTCAGAGATATAGCACCTTGTATTTGGTAGAAACCACCAATAAAACATATATGATCGTTTGAATGTGACAAGCTTTGAAATTCTATGAGACTTATTTTACAAGATTGCACAGGCATTTGACTTTTGCCCATGATGGCGAATTTATATCTGTATTAAGCTGTGTAAAAAGGATATTTTCTATTTTAAACTCAACAAAACCACAGTACTGAGATGTGTGAAAAGCCACATACAGTACAATTTCAGAATGCAGCTATTTTGCTAGTATTGCACCTAAAGGCTCATTATATTTTTTTAGAAGAATGTTCTAATAAAGTCCTTAAAAAAAGATATGCATTTCTCTTACATTTTTATGTAGAGAGCTAACCAGACCAGAATTGCTATTAGACATTGGCAGAACCTTAGATTACAAAAAAAAAAAATATTGGCTTTGCATCAAGTATAACCTCTTTTTCAAAATGACAAATATGGGTGTTATTAAAACATATTGTGTTGTTTATAGTATTTGACCTAAAACCTTATGTTGTGATTTTTTTTAAAACATTTTACATGCAGTAATAAAATAAATACTTCTTTTTACACACACACACACATATCAAGATGTAATTGGTCCATTGCCTTTGGACCTTGAAGTGTTATCTAGGTATGATTTAAAGTTGACTGTAGGATGGTATAGTGGTGTATCTGTTATCTTGTTGCTTTGCAGTGTTTAGGTCATGGCTGGGGTGCCTTCTTTGTGAAGTCTGTATGCACTGCCTATGTTCTCATGGGTTTTAGCCAGCTGTTCAAGCTTCCTCCCCATTTCCAAAATACATGCTGACATTGTAGATGGATTGCTGATACTGTACTGTGTTGTACTTTTAAAGGGGAAAAATGTTCAAAACACTAAATTTAAAACATGCTTTAACAAGTGTGCTGCAATATACAAGGAATATAATTTAATACAGTCAGTAAGGTATATCAAACAACACAAAGGGCCTATGAGTTGAAAATAGCCCAAAGGTAATATTTATCCACCACTGGTCAGATGCATTTTCTTTGAATGTGGCTTTCAGTGCTGTTTCAATGAATCTGAGTTTCAAGGGTGGAGATTTTTAATGCTAAGTTTATTTTCATCATGAGAATGCATTGCTTTGTTTAGCAGATGTCTATTAGTGTTTGTGCTATAAAATGTAAAATAAAAGTTTTAAATTAAATCCAAATAATCACTGTAGAAATAAAGCATTATGCACATTACAGTGTTTATGGTAAATGGGGTGAAAATAGCTAAGTAATGGGACATTGGAATGGCTGCAGGGGACTCCGGGGTCATAAATTTGGCTGTCTGTTCTTCAGGTTGTGTTTGAAAGCTGGTATCCCACAATTCCATTGGAGTGTGAGTGGTTACATAATTATATATGCAATGTTTATGTTAATCAGCGTACAGATCTGTACCTATTTTTCATGGGCCTTTGTCAGATTTTTGATGTTTCCAGGTTGAGAGGTATGATGGTGTAACATTTATGCAAAGGAGAAAGCAAAACTAACCAATACAAAAGCACCAAAGATATTTAAAGAGAAATACAGATAAAGGAATCCAGACCAGATATGGAAAACTTTACAATACAAAAAATAAGAAGACAAAGAGGAAAAGTAGAAAAGGAGGTTAGTAATGGAGAAGTTAAAGAAATAGAAACTAAGGTTATGGAGTACCTGCAAAGTGAAAGATTTTGTGTAAAAAATCGAATTCAAAAAGCACCACAACAGGATAGAGTAATGGATACCCAAATTAAGGGGAAACCAATGAAATAGGAAGCAATTGGTCAGGTGCCATATGAAGATAATTTGGAACCTTCCACGGGAAACCAGTAAAAGCATTCGCTTGAAGTTAGACAGCAAGGAAAGGAACAGAAAATTGTGGAAACTCTGATGCTGTCAATGTTGAGGAGTGAGTTCCCATATGACGGCACAGGATGAAATTAATGAGATTGTGTCACAGGAAGATGATATAGAACCTTCCATAGAATACCTGCAGGAATTGGAAAACAAGGGATATGCCCTCCATTTGGAAAAAATGACCTAAGAGAAGAATTGCTTGATTTAATAGATATTGTCAGATATATTAAGATTAATGAAAGAAATAGACTGCAGAAGGGTAATAAAACCTAAAAAATCAGAAGTTAGATAAAACAAATGAACACAGTAATTAGAACTGTTCATAGAGATCCATGCAATATAACAGAAGTAAACAGGATATATTACTGTACAGCTAAATTAATAACTGATAAAGTTCTACCACAAGAACACAGGGTAGTGACAGAAAGGAAGGGGAGAAATTGAATACCATCATGGAAATATTGAATAGAGAAAATTATAAAGCAATTAACATAAGAATTGGCACTGTTAGAAGACTATAGAAGAGGGAATAGATCAACAAAAGTACTAAGAAGGATAGATGTGATAAAAGCAATGGGCAATATTAGAACAGACCAGGATCGATCATGCACTATCAGAAATAACAAACTAAAACTTTTAGCACAGGTGACGAAACTTAGAAGATATGAAGATAAATATAAAGGAAAAGTGCAAAATAAGTAATTTATTGATGACCCAAAAAGGTTTTACAGAGGACTGGGAAATAAGGTAAAAGGAATTGAAAGACTGCCCGAAAAAGGATAAATAGATACATTTTGGAGGAGTATCTATGAAGATCCTGTGGAACATAACAAAGATGCTAAATGGATAGAAGAAGTAAAAGAAAGAATAAGAAGTTTAGAGGTACACGATATGAAATGGGATGAAGTAACAGCTAGAGAGACTGAAACAAAGTTAAGAAAAGCCTCCAGTTGGAAAACCCCAGGCCCAGATGCAGCACCTAACTTCTGGTTAAAAGTATTAACATCTTTGCACAAAGATTTAGCCATGAGTAAGAACTATTTATATGCACACCCAGAACAGACACCAACCTGGCTAATAACAGGAAAAACAATGATCTTACTTAAGAGTGAACCTGTGTGCTACCCTAAAAATTATAGACCAATAAGTTGCCTTCTGACGACATATAAACTATACACGGGAATTGATGCCAACAGAATTTATAGTCATTTAGAAGAAAACTCAATTATGGCAGTAGAACAAAAGGGCAATAAATGAAAGTCATATGGAACAAAGGATCATTTATTGTTAAATAAAGTCATAGTGGAGAACTGTAAAAAGGGGAAGAATGTATGGCATGGATTGACTATAAAAAAAAGCATTTGATAGTATCCCTCATTTATGGATAAAAGAGTGCTTAAAAATGTATAAGATACACACTGATTGACTACATTACAGTGACAATGAGACAGTGGCAGACCACTTTGCAATTAAGCCATGATAAAGGACACATTGTTATCCCAGGGATAAAAATTCAATCAGACTTTGTACCATGAGAATGGAGGGCTGCAATGGTCACCCCCCCCCCTTCATAAGGGAAGACCTTCAACAGATCCTGGAATTTACACACCTATTAGTTTGACTTGTCTTATTTGCAAAGCCATGGAAAGAATTATCATGGAAATTATCAACAAGGGTATAAGAGACCTCCAGTCACTGGATCCATCCTAGTATGACTTTGTCAAATGAAGGTCATGCTTATGGAACCTGTTGGATTTCTTTGAAAAGGTCTATATTTTATTTATTTATTTCACATTTGTTAACCAGGTTAGTCCAACTGAGTTTGCAAACAAACCCATTTTTAGTAGAGACCTGAGGGGAAAAGCCCCAGCAAACATAGTAAAGATAAAGTGACAATATACATATATTAAAATAACAATCACAATACAAAATAATTGTAAAAAAGAAAAGGTTATTAGCTATTTGCATTGCATTGACAGTAAGCAACACATTTTCAGTGGAGACCCAAGGGGAAAGAGCCCCAGCAAACATAAGCAAAGATAAACATACAGGACAAAAGCTATTAAAAATAACAATGCAAATACGAAATTAATTATAAAGAGAAAAACAAAAGAAAAAATTATGAACATTAAGAGTTGCACTGATAGCAGTGGTCTACGTTTACTACATATACAAGTAAAAACAAAAAGGTAATCATTGTTCAAAAGAGAGAAAATGTACAGACATTGATAGGAAGTGGGGGGATAAATAGTGTGGAGAATGGGAGGGGGGAGAGAAAGGAGGAGGCTATAGTAGGGCTATAGTAGTAGAGCTGAGGGTTTAGGAGGTTTGTTAAGCAGAAGTTACTAACAGATAAAGAAAGTTAGGAGATGCAACAGGTTATACAGTAGGACAGCTAGCTATCCAGTTTGTTGTAAAAGTGTTTATATCTAGTTCTGTAGGTTTGTTGACAATGCACAAGTGAGATATTGTATCAAATGCTTTAGCCAGATCCAGGTAGTCAGTATGTACTGTTTTCCCCTCAATCATTTCTGCCCTTAAAAGCTGATTCACTAATCTGGGATCTGAGAACTCATATAGATAGTAACCTAGCATTTGACCATGTGTCCAAGGAAGTAAGAAAATCCTTCTATATTGTTCTTACTTATAAGTAAGGGTATAGCATCTAGGTTCAGAGAGGTCATCATACCATTTTACTTGGCCCTCCTCAGGCCTATCATAAGGTATTATGCCCCATTTGGTATATACCTTACCAGACACATGTAGCAAGTGGAATATCCAAAAAGGTTCTATATAGAAAAAGAATACAGTGAGTAAACATATGCTGATCGCCTCTTTATTCAGTATTATGCAGACTTCTAAGAGGTGATCTTTGCCTGGCATGCAAGGCATCCCTGGACCCTGTTTTTCTGAACCTTTTGCACATCTGCAAAGCAAGCAGCATCAGAACTACTAGATCAAAATACCTAAATTTTGCTAGTGACATTAATAGGACACACTGCAGAGAAAGATATGTTTTTCAGAGAATTCCCCTTCTCTGGAACAGGCTTCCTATCCAAGTGAAGCAGAGTTCCTCCTTAACCTTATTTAAGCTCAACTTGGACCCAAGGATGGGTAATTGGAAATTCACCCTTACTCCTGCACCTATGTCTCTGATGGTGGGAGGCAGTCAGTAAATCCCCACTATACAAATAAAAGTTGTGGGTCACATTTGGGTTGCATGACTAGGTTTATAAGGGCTGTAGTGGTCATTAACCTAGTATACACCTATGGACCTACGGGAAAAAAATAAAAAGGATTCTTGGTTGAAGAGTTTGAAAAGTAGTCCTAGTAGTCAATTAATGCTGTGTGAAATTGTAAGACAGTAAACCTCAGTGTATGTGCTGGGACCAAGTGTGATGAATCTGCATATGTTGTTTCCCAGTGATTGCAAAGTGGCAAGATTTTTCTTTGAGATCCATGAGGTGGAAGCTGTATTCAGGCTGTGAACTAAGCACTCCCCTTCCAGTAGCATTCTCTCCTTTGAGGGAATGAGAGTCAGCCATCTTATTGGCTTAACTTACCCAAGCTTATACTGCCTTTTTTGAATACTTCCAATTACCAACCATAGTGCCTTATGGCATCCAGGTGTTTTTTGGGTCTGTTTTCACTAAGTGACTTAGCAGCTGATAATAGGCATTACTAGAAAGGGCAAAGATTTATTAAAAAAAACAACAAAACTGTTAATCTAGGATGTCCTACAGTGTAAAAATTAATTACAGTTTATAGGTTCATAGGTTGGTACTAAGCTATCAGCCCTAGGGCCTATACAAGCCTAGCCATAACAATTCCCTGGATATTTCTTCCCACAATATTTACTTCCCTGGAACCCTGTCTAGCAGGGTGACTGACGTGATCCCCAAGGTGAATTTCCTATTTCCCATCCAAACGTTAACGTTCCTTTTGAAGAGGACCATGGAGGCACTCTGCTTGACATGTATGGGCAGTCTATTCCAGAGTATGGGGAGTCTCTGGGTCAGGAATCTATCCATCCAAATAAAATGAAATGGCAGAAGGAACTGAACGAAGTAATGTCCACAAACTGCAAACAATAGCGTATAAAAATTTAATAGATGCTTTCATCAAACGACTTCATCAGGATGAAGTCGTTTGATGTGATATAATTTTTATACGTATGTGGACATTACTGTTCAGTTCCTTCATTCGCTTTATTGTGCTTTGTGGCTTTTTGCATTTATCTATCCATCCAGCATGTTTTGTTCATTGTGATGACAAGGTTTAGATCCCTGGAGCATGTGGCTCTGAGGGATTGGGATTTCGTTAAGTGGAGTATGTCCAACAGCTCAGGGTTTGACATGGCCTTGTATGTTAAGCAGAGATCACCTCTGAGTAGACTATATGCCACAGAGCATGGCTGGAGTGTTTTTAGATGGTCAGCATAGGGCATCTGCTTTAGGCCTGTGATTCTTTTAATGAGGTATTTCTGTGGTCTTTCCAGCTGTTGCAGATGTCTTGTGAGGTACATACAAAATGGGGCGTTGTACTCTATAATGGGTCTAATGAGAGATGAGTACAGTGGAACAATGACCTCCTTTTTTTCTGGATGAAAAGCCCTTAGTGATGAGGTGTGCTGCATAGAAGGATTTCCTGAATGTTGTGGAGATGTGGTTATCGAAGGTGAGACCACTGTCCACCTGTGTCCTTAAGTCTCTCATTACACTTTCGGTGTTTAGTGTACTTCCACCTATGTGGTAATTCATGGGTACATGTTTTTTCCCAAAGGGGAAAACTATACATTTCTTGGCATTAAGCTTGAGCCCATGGCTCTGGCACCAAGCATCTGTTTCTGTAAGGCGCTTTTGTAGAATATTCACATAATTTGGGGACTCAATAATGGCTCCCAGTTTGCAGTCATCTGTGAACTTTGTTAACCAAAGTCTCTTAGTGTTGACCTGTACTTCAGAGAAGTAGATGCCAAAAAAAGTGCGGTCTCAGGACTGAACCCTGAGGTACTCCACTTGTCATCTGTCTGGAGCTGTATTTGGAGTCGGCTACTTTTACAGTCTGGGTTCTGTCAGTAGGCCAGTTGGCAAACCATCAAGTGATGTAGGGATTTATGCCCAGCTTAGTAAGTTTATCTATGATTCCAGTGGGGGATGGTGTTGAAGGCCTTGGCGAGGTCCATATAGGCTGTGTGGACCACCTTACCCTCATCCACAGCTCTGGAGACTGATTTGAAGAAGTCAATCAGGTTCAGGAGACAAGATCGGCCCTTCACAAACCCAAACTGGGTGGGGTCCAGTGTTTGAAGGTTGCCAGTGTCTTTGTTTATAAGTTCCATAATAATGCGTTCCATGCCCTTGCAGATCAGGCTTGTCAGACTGATGGGATGGCAGTTCCTGGGATCCAAGGTGGATCCCCCCTTGTGGAGTGGGATAACTGTAGCTGTGCGCCACTCAGTGGGCATGAAGCCTGAGGTGAGGCAATGATTCAACATGACACTAGGTGAGGTGCCAGTTCATTTTGTAGTTCATGTAGTACACAGCCCAGGATGTCATCTGGTCCCATGGGTGCTGTATTCTTAGCTTTGGAGAGGGCAGTTTCTACCTGTGTGGCCATGATTACCAGAATTTGGTAATCTTTTGGTACTGAGATGGGCCCTTTAGGGGGGTGAGAGGGGGGAGAAGCTGGCACTAAATTGATCTGTCAGGATATTGGCAATATACTTGGGATCAGTATATTTAATGCCATTCTGTTGTAGCTCAGAGCAGATCTAAGCATTGCCACTGAGATTATTGACATAGATATACAATGCTATTGTGGTTGTCTTTGGAATCTTTAGCAATTTTATTTTCATAACTAGCTTTGGAGGATTTTATGAGGGATCTCAGCTTCTTACTGAAGCTGTTAAGGAAGTTTTTTGCATCCTGGGATTTTCCCCTTTTCTGCAACAGTTTCTTCCTTCTGTTGTATAGTTTGTTTATGGCAGGGGATCACCAGATTGCCTTCCTTTTTTTGGAGGAGACCGTCTTGGTTCTATTTGGGATGGCACGATTCATACATGAGTGGATGTGCTCGCTCAGTGCCTTAGTGTAGGATTCAGCAGTCGAACTTTCAGCTCCCGTCTGCATGGGTGTCATGAAGTTTGTCACTTCTGACTTGAGTAGCATGAAGTTGGCTTTGGAGAAGTTAGCACTTAGTAGTCATAGTTTCATAACTAGGAGAAATACATGCTATTGAGGGGTATATTGTGAAATACCATGGTGAGGGACAAGAAGATTAATTGTCAATGTCTGTTTACATCACACTATACTAGCAATGTTTGTTAGTAATTATGAAAATAATAAATATATTGTGAAATACCATGGTGAGGGATAAGATTAATTGTCAATGTCTGTTTACATCACACTATACTAGCAATGTTTGTTAGTAATTATGAAAATAATAAATATTTCCATATATACTTGATACTTCAAAAATTAAGTAATTTATAAATTATTGCATGGCCTCAAGTGAAACTTTAAAGGTTGTTGAAGAATAGTGTCATTGATATTTGCATTGTAAGTTGCACATCTTGAGAGAGGCTTTCCTACATAGTCTTCATAGGTTCATAGGTTCATACTAGGCTATCTGCCCTGGGGCAATTATAAGTCTAGCCCGATTCTGTATAGCTTATGCCACCCCTTGATTTGAGTATACTGTGCCCTTTTTAAGGTTTAGTTTACTGTGCCTCTGTCTAATAGTGACACTGGAGTAATCCCTGGGACAAACCTACAATCCCCCATCCACCTATCGAGATTCTTCTTGAAGAGATTCAGTGAGGTGCTCTGCCTCACATGAACTGGAATTCTATTCCAGAGAGAAGGGAGCCTCTCGGTTATGAACCTATCCCTCTAGAAAGTTCTATTTATTTTTGTGCTGAGGTTCAAGTCCCTCAGGTGTGTGGCTCTAAGGGATTTAGATTTACTGAGGTGGAGCATGTCCATTAATTCTGGATTTGACATAGCCTTATATGTCAGGCATAGATCGCCTCGAAGTAGGCGGTATGCAACTGAGTAGAGCTGGAGTTTTTTTAACCGAGCAGCATATGGCATCTGTTTGAGACCCTTGATCCTCTTGGTGAGATACTTTTGGGGTCTTTCTAATTGCTGCAGGTGTCGGGTAAGGTACATCCCAAAAGGGGCATTGTATTCTATGATGGGCCTGATGAGGGATGAGGAGAAGTTCCCCAAATATCAGTAGCTTGGAAAAAAAAAAAGATGAATGGCGTAAGGCTAAATGCTTTTCTTCATAGAAAATCATTGCCGTAGCAATTTCTAATTATTTGCCAGCAATGATTTACTTTTTAAGGAGATTTCTCCCTTCTTCCATTTGGTGCGACCATGCAGTTGGTATATAATCTAGAGGGCTTGCCACCTTTCAAAAAACAAGAAAAAAGGATGCCCCTTTGGTTTTTGGGCATTTTTTCTTCATTCTTTTGAAGTGACATCTTTCAGGAAGTGAGTGTTTCACAGTAGAACCTTTTTTGTTTGTTTGTTTTACATACCTTTATTGAATTATCACTTGTGACATAGGCACATTTACATTTATGTAAAAGTAATCAAACTGTATTAGCAAGTTACAATTAACAAACATTATGCTTCACATATATTGCTATATATCATAACCTAAGTAACATTACATAAATTATTTAATTCCTCTCCCTTAATCCATGAGAAATAGTCATATAATTATGTATATGTTTCATATTTCTGTATATATCCCAATAAATGTGCTTAGAGAAGAATTTTTGGATGTCAAGTGAAAACTTTTGCCGGGTTAACAAAAGCATTTTAACAGTATATGTCTAGGGTATACAGTTTCCAAGATATGACAATTTGTTTGTCAAAGTTGCTTGCTTTTTTCCCAATAAGTCCAATAAGAAGAATACCAAGGACCAAAGAATCTTGAACTCCACACAAGTTTATTCCAAAAAGCCAGGTGCTGCACAAACATATACGAACAAATAAATGCTTTTCTTCATCAAATTACTCTAAATGCGTTTTTGTCCTGAGACCAAGGACTTCATCAGACAAAGTGCAATCAATTTCCATAAGTTTAAATACCATACCCAAGATAAATCAATTATCCTGGATCCAATAAAAACACTCCTTAAAAAATCAAATTGACAAATCACATTACACAACTAATGAATATTAATGCCTATCTCCTAAAGTGCCTGAGTGCTTTAAATTACAGTTACCCTTATGGTTCATTTATTTAATATATAAAAACAATTAAATAAATAAATATATAAATATTTAAAAAATCTGTCCATGAAATTCATGTTAAAAATCTTAAGTTTAAAATTATGATGTTAATAATTGTATTTAAGAAATCAACAAAAATGAATGTTTAGGTGTGAAAATAGCTAATGCCCTTTATGCAACAATGATGAATAAAGTTGTAGTGCTTAAACCCCCTCTAGTGTCCATAATGTTAATTATATTAAATGTGTTGACAATGTGAAATATACCTATTTGGATTTTAGCATTTACAACTTCAGTAATTTAATTTTAACTATTGAAAATTTCTCCCTCCTCAGTAAAGGGTTGAAATTTATACCAATGACTAAGGGGGATTTCACACGAACTATTCTTTTTTTTTTTTAAATCTTTTTATTTTACTATCTTATAGACAAACAATACAAACCACAGAAGAAAACTGTACAAACATCAACAAAAACTATATACAACTATACATTGCCCAAATCAATAACAATATATATAACAGATAATGAATTAAGGAGATATAATAAAAAAAAATGAAAAGCGTTTCAGGTTAATAGACAATCAAAAAATATATTCCAAAAATTTTCAGAACAGAACTTGTGATTACCTTTATAGAAGAGATATTTTTGTGCCTTAATATGCCTAATTACCAATTCTTTTAGACCTTCCCATGTTAGTGCGGCTTGGCACTTCCAATGCAAAGAGATATAATATTTGATAAATATGACAATTGAAATCACCACTTTGAGCTGAGCTTTAGGAATATTATCAGGATGGATATGTAATAAAGCAAATTGCCAAGAAAGTGTTGATTTTTCGTACCCCGTTTTCTCCAGAATAACTTTAAGGGCACACCATAGTCTGTACACACATTTGCAACTCCAGAAAATGTGATATATATCGGCTACTTGATCCTTACAGAATGGACACAGAGACGACGAGTTGGGATGAATTTTATTAATAATTGCTGGTGTTAAATACGCATTGTTGGTGATCATGAGTTGCGTATAAAATAATTTTTTAAAAGGGATAAATTTAATACTTGATTTGAAAGCCTCTTTCATTTGTGTGGGAGTTATATTCGGGTCCTTATCTGACCAGAATTTAGAAAATACTGGCAAATTGTTAGATCTAATAGAGATTAAGAGCTTGTAGACATTAGAAGTCATTTTCTTTTTTAGCAGAAGAAGTTTCCAAATAACCTTGGCAATTTCAATATTTTCTCTAGAAAGGTCTGGATGATCATAGTATGGATTAAATAATTCAAAGATCTGTCTAGTTATTAAAGTATATTTATTGGATAGATTAAAGGTTTGCCTGATCTCAGATAATTTCAGATGTTTAACTAAAAAGAAGTCTGCCATACACTTATCCTTAATAAGGGGGAAATTGTCCAGATTTATCATGTTACCACTTAGAGTTAAATTGGAATTTAGATGTAATGGTTGGAGGGAAATGAACGCCTGCAAAAGTTTTAGAGAAGACAATAGTTTATGAAATCTGATAACGTTATATTTGAGGCCATAGATGATTTTATATTTGTCTAGACTAACTTTGCTCAAGAAAGGTAAGGCGGATGGATTAAAGTTAAGGGATCTAATATAATTGAAGTGAAGTAATACCCAGTTAGGGTGCCAGGTATCCGAGGTATTAATATAATTTGCTATCTTAATAATTCTACTACTTTGAATAATATCATAGTATAGTTTGAAGTCAGGAAGAGAAATGCCACCCAATTCCTTTGGGTAAGTAAGTTTAGAGTACGAAATTCTCACCGATTTTGGTGACCAAATAAACTTAGAGAAGGTTGAGTGTAATTTGTTGAAAAAGTATAAAGGGATAATTGTATTAGTCGAGTTGAAAATATACAAGAACCTGGGAAGGTTATTCATTTTTATAATAGTTGATCGTGCCAGAAAGGGAAGCTTAAGTTGAGTCCATCTTTTTAAATTCCATTGCACCTCCTTCCAAAGAGAAGAAATGTTCTCCTGATACGAAATAGATTGATCAGTTGAGAAAGTTATCCCCAGGTAACGAAGATTTGAATTAACAGGAATAACATCAGAAGAAAAATTTAGGGGGTATGGTGATGTGATATTGACTGGAAAAATTTGAGATTTGTTTTTGTTAACCTTGTAGTTGGCAAATTTGGAGAAGATATTAATGGATTTCATGATTTTCTCTAAGTCTGAATTTGGTAAAGAGAGGTAAATATTTAGATCATCCGCAAATGCCGAGAGGGGGATACTAGTTCTAAATAGCTTGGGGATGATCTGATGAGTTTTTTGTTTAATAAGAAGGAAGAGAGGATCTATATATAGATTAAATAATAAAGGAGAGAGAGGGCAACCTTGTCTCGTACCATTAATTATGTTAATCCTCTCAGATATAACATTATTTATATGTAGTGTTGCATAGGCTTTGTGTTAAATGATCTCAATAAATTTTGTGAATGAGGTAGGAATGTTAAATAGTGGTAGAATAGAGAGTAAAAATTTCATACTCATTCTATCGAAGGCCTTAGAAGCATCTATTGCTAGAGTGTACAGGGGGTACCTAGCTAAAGATGAGAAAGTTATCATAGCTTCTAAAGCTAGAGTATGATCCGAGGTCTGTCTATTTCTAATGAAGCCCGATTGTTCTTTAGATACTATACTAGGTAGCAGTACTTTAAGTCTATTGGCAAAAATTTGGGCCAAGATCTTTAAGTCTACATTAATAATGGAGATGGGTCTAAAATTTTCCGGTTTGGTAGAGTCTGTTTTACCTTTAGGGATAAGAATAGTCTTAAATGCATTGAAATGGGGATCGCTTATACCCTGGTGGAGAATATGATTATAGATCAAGTATAAAGCCTGTGAGAACTTGTTGGGGTATAATTTGTAGAATTCTGCTGTGAACCCATCAGGACCTGGGGCCTTATTCAATTTTAAGTTATTGATCACATCCAGGACTTCCTGAGAAGTAATTTCTTTATCTAACAAGTGAAATTGATCCATATTTAGTTTCGGGAAAGATAATTCTTTAAGGGTATCATATAACTAGAAAAAATCGATAGGGTCATTAGGTGAGCTATAGAGCTCAGTGTAAATTTTTTGAAAGATTTTTATAATATCCTGTGTATCATGGTAGAGTTTGTCTTGGTAAGAAATTTGAGAGAAAATGTGTGATGGCTTATTCTGATTAATTAGTCTGGCCAAGAACCTAGACGGGCATTGAGCCCAATCAGAATATTTGGCCAGCATTTTGGTTTCATGAACTGATAAATTATCTGCCTGTAGAGATAAATAATCTTTCTGCAACTTGACTAACTGCGATTCTATTATGCTATCATATTTGATCTGCCGTTTGTTCTCCCATTCTGATATTTTCTTGCTCATTTCAGATTCCCTTTTAAGATATAGTTTCTTGAGGTAAGAGGCTTTATTTATCAGAATGCCCCTAATTACCGCCTTTGTGGAGGCCGATAATATATCTATAGGAATATCCTGCTCTTTTGATGCTTGTATAAATTGGTCTAAGTTATCTTCTATAATTGAAGCTATTCCTTCTTTTTGAAGAAGATTAGGATTAAGTCTCCACCACAATGGACTATTTCTACTGTTACACCTCTGACTGTAATCTAGGGAAAGGGATAACTTCGAGTGGTCAGATAAATTTCTGTTATCAATATGTAGTTCTATTTGGTAGTTAGCCAGGACCGAAGAAAGAAGAAAGAAATCAATTCTGGACCAACTCTTATGACAATTGGAGAAAAAAGTGAAGTTAACTCTATTAGTGGGGTTTCTGTGTGATATAAATGGGTCAAGCAAATTGAAATCTTCCTTGAGCTCAGCTAATACTGACACGGCTAGTTTATTATAATTTGAATTACCATTCGACCTATCTGTAGTGGGGTTCTGAACGGAGTTCCAATCTCCTCCAATAATAAAATAGTGGTTGGGGAAGGAGGAGAGAATGTTGTAAATAATCATATAGAAATGTTGTTGGTTAGCATAAGGAGAGTAGATATTCAAGAATACAATGGGCTTATCAATGTGGGATAGTTTGGTAGTAAATAAACACCATCTGCCGTCCTTATCAGATTCACATTTAATAATATCAAAAGGGAATTTTTTCTTTATTATTATGGCAACCCCTGCACTATTCGACTTAACTCCAGAGTCAATGATCTTTCTCACCCACAGCCTCCTTTTTTCATGCTCCCATTGGCTGCTGAGCAAATGCGTTTCCTGAACTAAAATTATATCAGCTTTTGATTTAAAGCACATGTGCATGAAGAGTCTCCTCTTTTTGATCAGCTGTAATCCCTTAATATTCCAAGAATCACATATAATCATACAGCAACCTATTCAGTGGGGAATAATATGTGTGGTATGGAAGTATAAAAGGGAAAAAAAAGACATGGGAAATATATCGCATAACCTGAAACTTATCAGCTTCTATTAGTAGAATATGGGCAAAAACTGCTAAAAAAGACCCTTCCTGCCTAACAACCGAGCATAAACCCCTCTCCAAAGGCCCGGAAGGGAAAGGGATTTTTGGGAACTTTGAATTAAAAAACCTAACATAAGGGTAATTCCAAGAACCCCCCCCCTCACCTGAGGGAAGTATGTACCCCCAAAAATCCCCTAATCACCCTTAGGTCTAGACCGCTTATCCTCCCCATCAGGGTTAGGATTTCGAACCCAGCTCAGCATTTAAGAATTTGAACTGTGAAACAAATTGTGCATAAACCATTCAAAAATAACAATAGCATAATTAAAAATGACACATGTTAATAAGACAAAATACTATTTCTCATAAAGGCAATGAAAACAATCAGCTATGATAGAAAAATGAGATTAGAACTATAGCCTAATTCAAATGTCTAAGACTGCAAAAGGACAATAAAATATTTATATGAACCAGAAACCTCATAGAGTGTCATGTCACGAGACATACCTTAAGCTTATAATCCCAAAAATTTCCCATTAGTATAAAAAGGGATCATATATGCACTGAGTGACTGATCTTGGGTCAGTTCGAGGTTAATCCAAACAATATATTCAGTGCTGAAAAAGCAACAACGATGATAATAATTTATAACTGGAGAAAATGCCCCACCACAAAAAACCCCCATAAATGGACCAAGCAACTCGTGACACCTAGCTATAAGGTACACAGTGAAGAAAAAAAAAAAAAAAACATAAATGAGTGAGCAATCCTATAGAACAAAAAATATACCAAGGCTGAGACCTTATCCAACCCAATCCCCCACTAGTACCTGTATAACTATTCCCAGCACACTAATAAATGCGAAAATATAGGAATGCACTAATTTTAGCATCCAAATAAATAGGCACACTGTAAGCCCCAAACTTAATGACGGCCTCTTCACCGAGTTTTCAGTGTTACAGTTACTACAAAAAATTATAACCATAACTATTAGATGCTAGATCAAAGTTGGAACCCAACAATAATATTAGGAAGTTATTCTACTGAGATCTTATTATATTAGATGAGAGTAAACTTTGCAAAATGATATTTAAAACATTCCTATAACATAAACACTATAAGAAGACACATACGGCTTTAACTACTTAAGAAAATGCATGATCAATACCTTACACAATGTATTTAAACTAGCAGGAAACCCAGGGACAGATTATACAGTGAATCAAACAAGAAGAAAAAACGGTCTCAATAATACAATTTAAGAATTAGGAAACATTTTCCAAACAAGATGTTAAATGTTCTGTCTTGTTTGACATATCAACCAGCCGTAACACCTGTCAAAATACTACAGAAAATATTTCAAATTGTAGTGCAACCTTGTTTCATGCTTCACCTATTTAGCATATACATACATATAAAAACAGTTGCCTTTACAATTCTTCATCAAAAAATTAATTCTACAGTATTTGCTCAGAGAGAAAAAATAAAAATGAGTACATCTGTCATGACATTTTAGAGAACTAAAGCATTACAACACCTCTGAGTACTGATATGTAATCCTGCACACTGACATTTCTCTAACATTTGGCAAGGAACTAGAGACCTGACATCTGTAACTCCATTATAAACAAATACATTGCCTGATAAATACAGATTAACAAGGTATTAAAATGTTAAACATTTCTTAATGTAGTATACTACTAAAATAAACTAACACTATACTATTTTAACAGAACAGGAAAACTTCCCATACCAAGACCAATAAACATAAAAGTCCCAAACAGCGACCAGGAAAAATGAGTTCCATAACTTCCAAACCTTGCACAGTCAAGTCCGGCAGTAATCCATGTTCCCGATGAAGCCATAAAATAAAAACAAAAAAGGGAAACAGCCTTAACAGTCTTTGTGCAGCTTGCTTTCAAAATTATTTAAAAGGGCAACCCCCACTCTATGCACAGAATAATGATTAACTGATTTCTGAGCGGAATCGCCGCTTTAAGAAATGAAAAAAGTAAAAAAAACTGCACAGCCAATCAGCGAAGACGGGCGTCATGATGTGACGCATTTAGAGGTGATGATGAGTGCTAGCATGATGGGAAATGAAGTTCTCTGAGGTCCATCCACCACGCTGAAGCAGGCCTTCATCCTGGGAGTACAAAAATACCTGTTCTCGTCATCAGGAGTGTTAAAACATGGATCGGAGCACTACCATGTCATGGAAACCCATCGGGAATCAACCAGGACACAAAGGTAAGTTTAGGATAGCTTATACAAGATCAGGACAAGCATTAAAAACTTTAGAGAACACTTCTTTGGCTTCTTTACTATTTTTTGCTTCGTACTTTGAATCTTGGAAATTAAATAATAAAGTGTTTGGGTATTTCATCTGGAATCTGATGCTTTTTTTGATGAGGAATCCACAGTAAGGTGATAATTTTCTTCTTTCCAGTTTGATAGGGGCTGGTAAATCCAGACAGAAAGTAATTTTAGAATCTCTCCAAGTAATAGATTTCTTAGATCTGGCTGAAAGTAAGATTGAGGCAGCATGCTGGTAATTTAAAATCTTCACATAAACATTCCTGGGATACGTATTTAATGTGTTGTCTGCAACTTGTCTAAGGGCTCTGTGGGCTCTTTCTATTGATATTTGAGCAGTTAGAGCAGGATTCTCCAGTAAAAGGGAAAAAATCTCAGTGATGCATTCTGGCAGAGAACTGTGTGGGATAGATTCCGGTATTCCTCTTATGATGATGTTATTGCATCTTGATCTTGCCTCAAGATCTAATATTTTGTCCTGTAAATCCTGAATAATAGAGCAATTGGAGTCAAAACTTTTTTGTAATTGGTCAATTTTTAGTTCATTGTTTGAGACTTTTAACTCAGTATCTGAAATCCTAGTTAACAATCTGTCCAGAGAGTCTCCGAAGGATTTAAATTGTGTGGAGAAACTTTGAATAGCCTCTTGGATAGGCTGTAGAGCTATTTTTAACTCTTCCATGTTATTAGGTCGTTTTTATTTTTAGAAGAAGCAGATTTCACTGATGGTTTAGACATGTCTTGTGGATGCTGTTGCTGTTTGCCTGTCCTGGCCCTTTTAGTATTAACTTCTTTTTCAGGAGAAGAGATTGCAGAAAACTTCGCTTTTGTAATTTGTAAGTCCATCAAATCAGATACATGAGACATACCAAGAGTATTTAGTTATTTTTTCCCAAGTAATCCAAGTACTTAAAAGCTGAAATATTTGTTACAGGTGGAATTTGCAGCACATAGACAAACTGCACACCAGAAGCACATGTATGAGAGACAGCAGGAGGCCTGAACTAATCCAAGGTAATCTTCTATTTTTATACAAACAAAAGAATCAATCCAAGTAAAATACTAAGATAGAATGTTAACCTCCAATCCAAGGTAAGATTTTTTTTCCGGAGTAGAGTTGTTTTCTTCACAAAATGATGGATTAAAGATGCTGAGGTTATGCAGAGCTGAGTTCCTACCCTGTTTACAGGATGGTAGCCATCTTGAACTCCTCACACGAACTATTCTTGATGTAAAGTTGTTTGTAAGGAAAATTAACCTAGAAATATTAGCTTTAAGGGCCGGCCTGAAGAGAGAAATGGGAAAGGAGCCTGGTTTAACAAGAAAATCGACATATAACCCTCCTTTATTACCCCAGCTTAGAAATTTTGAAAATGTGTTGGTAGATGTAGTTAGGAAAAAACATGACAAGGTCTGTTGTAATTACAATTTAAGTATGAAAGAGAAAGTAGTGTTAGGTGATCTGAGCAACAATCACTTAGTCAGAATTATGAAACCTGACAAAGGAGGGGGAATAGTTCTAATGGATAAAATAATATATGATGGCAAAATTAATTCCATCTTGAGGGATGACAGAATATATTCTGAGGTCTCCTTAAATGAGGTTAATGTAGCCTACAAACAAATTGATAATTTACTCCAAGATTTGTTGGTCAAGGAAGTTATTGATAATAAAACATTAAAATATTTGGAAGTAAGTAAACCTAGAATAGCAACAATTTTTGGAATACCAAAAATCCACAAAAATATGTGTGACCCCCCCCCCCCCCTAGACCCATAGTGTCTGCAGAAGGCTCTAAAACTGTCCCGTTGGCCAAATTTGTAGACTACAAAACAAAACATATATGGGTCAATAACCAAGTCATTCTTAAGGACTCCTGGGATTTTTTGAGTAAATTGAAGCCTGAAATGTATAAAGAAGATGTATTATTCATCACCATCAACATTATTGATTTATTTAGTTGTATCCCTCATTTAGAAGGGATGGATATGTTTGAGGAGAGTGTCTTTGTCTTTGGAGACAAAGTATTAAGTCAAGTGGATAAAATAGCTAGTGTTGCATTCATGGACACAATACTAAAGTACAATTTCATTATGTTCGAAGGTGAATATTACCAACAAAAATCTGGGGTCTCTATGGGGGCAGCTTGTGCCCCTACATATGCCAATATTGTATTGTCAAAATGGGAAGAGAAATTTATTACCAATTCTGGGTTCAACAAATATTGGCTATTATATCATAGGTTTCTGGATGACATTGTTATTTTTTGCATAGGGGGACACACAAGATTTTTGGATTTTATTGAATATATAGGTCGAACTACAAGTTTTCTAAAGTTTACATATACTATAAGTACTGAAATACTCAAATACTTAGACATAGAAATATATAAAAGTAATGGGAAATTTGAGAGCAAAGTATTTAGAAAGGAAACTTATGTTAACTCCTTTTTACATTACAATAGTGCTCACCCCTTACATAGTAAAAGAAATATTGTTAAGGGACAATTTGTAAGGGGTTCGAGAATGACCAGTTGTGATGTTGACTTCTATAATGAATGTAAGGTATTGGAGAAAATGTTTCTGGATCATGGTTACCCCCAAAATATTTGTAAACAACATCAGGGAAGAAGTAGAAAGAGGTAGAATTGATAGGTTCAAACCCATCATAGGTAGGGGAAGCCATGTTGACAATAGTATTTTAAACCCTGGAAAGAAAAAGAACAAAAATAATCAGGATTTATTTACAAGGAGCCTAGTGGTGGAATATAATGCTTCCAATCAAAAATTGAAGGATATTATGAATAAAGAATGGAAAAAATGTTCTTCCTTCACTGATATGGATGAAATATCCAACATACAACCAAGAATTGTATATAAGAATTCTCAAAATTTAAGGAACATATTGGAAAGGAATGTATGTACTAAATATAAAAGTGATAGGAATAAGTTGGGAACATACAAGTGTGGTAGATGCCAGCAATGTCCATACATTATTAATAAAGGGGAATTATATGTGGAGAGTAGAAAAAGATGGTTAAGAAGTAGTGGTTTTTACAACTGTGAAAGTAAAGGTGTGGTATACCTGGTTATTTGCCAGAAATGTCAGTCTTTTTATGTGGGCAAAACCGAAAGGTATTTAAAGAGAAGGATATATGAGCACACATATGACATTTTGAGAGGGAAACACACCAATGCACTTTTCAAACATACGATCAGTTGTACAGGGTTTAAATTTGAATTTTTTGTGTTGGATCAAGTAAGACCTGACATAAGAGGTGGCTTGTGGGAAGAAATGTTATAAAGTAAAGAACTTCGGTGGCAGGTGAACCTTGATGCAAGTACTAAGCCAGGAATGAATGAATTTTTAACCATCTCTCCGCTGCTCAAACTGAGAGCTAATAAAATTTAATGTAATTAACATTATGGACACCAGAGGGGGTTTAAGCACTACAACTTTATTCATCATAGTTGTATAAAGGGCATTAGCTATTTTCACACCTAAACATTCATTTTTGTTGATTTCTTAAATACAATTAGTAACATCATAATTTTAAACTTAAGATTTTTGACATGGATTTCATGGACAGATTTTTTAAATATTTATATATTTATTTATTTAATTGTTTTTATATATTAAATAAATGAACCATAAGGGTAACTGTAATTTAAAGCACTCAGGCACTTTAGGAGATAGGCATTAATATTCATTAGTTGTGTAATGTGATTTGTCAATTTGAATTTTAAGGAGTGTTTTTATTGGATCCAGGATAATTGATTTATCTTGGGTATGGTATTTAAACTTATGGAAATTGATTGGACTTTGTCTGATGAAGTCCTTGGTCTCAGGACGAAAACACATTTAGAGTAATTTGATGAAGAAAAGCGTTTATTTGTTCATATATGTTTGTGCAGCACCTGGCTTTTTGGAATAAACTTGTGTGGAGTCCAAGATTCTTTGGTCCTTGGTATTCTTCTTATTGGACTTATTGGTTTGGTTTGGAAGTGCCACTCATACTGTTCTTAGTTGCTTTTTTCCCACTTTTTTGAGATTTAAAAAAGTTCAGTTACAGGCTTGCTGTTCTTGAACTGTTTGTAAGTTTCTGTGAGGCCATTTTTTGCTTGGGCTAAAGGAAAGTCTCTCTGTTGATCAGTGGCAGTGAAAAACATTGAGCAGCCTGCCTGCCCCTGTGGGAGTGGTTACTGACTTGAAACTGTAGTTTTATTGGCCATTCTGGGTCAATTCCAAAACTCCTTCATCTTCCTCTCTTAAACCCTGGTTGCCTCATGGTTTTGGCATCTTTTCAGGCTTGTTGGATGTTGGTGAAGCACCCACCAAGAGGAGAAAATGCTGAGAGAAGAAAGGAGCCACTTTTGAGACTTTAACTATTTTTCCTCTGTTTATTTGCTAAGTTTTTCTGCATAGCCGCCTATTTTGAGCATTTTCTGGCTTGTTAAATTTGATTTCTGCATTAGTAACTGTATTTAGAGCACAACCTAGAGCTGTTTACTAAATTTCCTAGTAATTGCACTTAATTTTAAAATCGTTTTTTTCTCAAAACTTGCATTTTATCTGTCTTTGGCCTAGCACTCTTGTGTGGGATCATTTACTGCACTGTTATAACTTGTTGATACTTGTTAACCTCTGCTATCTCTGAAAAAACAAACAAAATAAAAATCTTGCTTTTTTCCCCACTTTTCTGAGATTTAAAAAAGTTCAGTTACAGGCTTGCTGTTCTTGAACTGTTTGTAAGTTTCTGTGAGGCCACTTTTTGCTTGGGATAAAGGAAAGTCTCTCTGTTGATCAGTGGCAGTGAAAAACATTGAGCAGCCTGCCTGCCCCTGTGGGAGTGGTTACTGACTTGAAACTGTAGTTTTATTGGCCATTCTGGGTCAATTCCAAAACTCCTTCATCTTCCTCTCTTAAAACCCTCTTTTGCGCGGTTTTGCGCATTTTTGAGCATAGCGCAACAGCGGGCAGCGCCACCTAATTGGGTTTAAACTATTCCTGGCTCCACAAAGTCTGCTCTTCACTTTTTCCCATAGAACTGCTCTATCTCTCAATTTAATCACTATATTCTCATTCTAAGGCCCTTCACTGGTCCAATTAAGTAATCCTACAAGTTAGCACTATTAAACCATAAGCACTACTTACTCTTATACTCTCTACGATTACCCTGTCCTCTATTGGTCCATCTTAAATTCAGTTTCCCTATTACTCTAGCATGTCCAAAGGTCAGTCAATGGTTTCCTCTCCAGTCCAGCTGGTGAATCAGGGAATTTTGAGGCAATGTTACAACTGTCTCATGTACACGGAAAACCCTCTCCTCCTCCAAACAGGTTCAAATATATGTGAGAGATGCAACTATTTAGCCAAACTGGAGGCTGAGCTCTCTCATCTCAAAACTGGTGTAACCAGTCAGGAGGAGAAGGTAACCTCACACAACACAATTCCAGTATCACATAGTCCCACCACATCAGCGAACCAAACACATAAATACACAAAAACATACTGAGGCTCTAAATAAAAATCTACCTAAGCAACAGAGACCTCCAAAGCAGACATCCAAGCAAACGCTACCTCAAAACAAAACACACACAACACATAACCCGCAAAGTCAGTGTACCAAGCAGCCACAGCCCTTAAGGCTGAATAACACACCTGATACTCTTGTTATAGGTGACTCTATTGTCAGACACACTGACGTCCCGCTCACCAGGCTGAATAAAGAGAAGGTCACAGTGAGCTGCCTGTCGGGTGCTAGGATCCGACACATAACGCAAGCACTCTTGTCACTCCAAAGCAAATACAAATATGACTCAGTCATTGTACATGCTGGTGTGAATGACCTGAGATGTATCTCCCTGGACTACATGAAAAGAGACATAGAGGAGCTCTCTGTTCATGTAGCCCAGGCTGGTATGACCCTGACCTTGAGCAGCATCTTATCCTCACCTAGAATGATGCCACAGTACAAAGACAAAATGATTAATTTTAACAATTGGCTAAAATTTTGGTGTCATTCAAAGGGGATCCATTGTCTGTCAGCCTGGGATGACATGCTCAACAAGCCACGTTGCTTCGCTAGGGATGGCTTGCACCTGTCACCACTGGGCTTTCAAATATTGGCAAAGGCTCTTGCCATCCCCATAGTGCCTTTTTTAGGCAAGGCTCAAAAGTCAAACCCACCCCATAGACAGCACAAGGAACAAGAAACTAAGGGTAAAGCTGTTAAACGCCAGAAGTCTTAACCTCAAGATGCACGCACTCGAAGCTCTCCTCAGTATGGAGAACATCGATATCTGTGCAGTGACAGAAACCTGGTTCAAGGCTCCAGAGAGCACCCCATCACTACCAGGCTATACCTCATATCATGCTTTTCGGCCGCAAAACCCAGACCGAACCAAAAAAGGAGGGGGAGTTTCCATATTTATCAAGGATATCCACACCTCCAGGTTAGTGGCATTGCATGAAGTATCGGAGACCATCCATGTGCAACTAACAGTGGGCAAGACTGATTTTCAGTTTATAGCATCCTACAGACCACCCTCTCAAAGTCAGGAATCCCATTCAGCTTTCCTGAAAACATTGGAGAACATGAAGATCTCTCCAAACACCATTATATTGGGTGACTTCAACTACCCAAACATTGACTGGAAGCACTACTCAAGCCCCAGCACCTTAGCCCAAAGATTCCTGGAAATTATAATCTCAAATGCTATGGAACAACTAGTCACCACTCCCACAAGAGGGGACAACATACTAGACCTGATCATTACCAACATGGGGACTCTATGCTCCACACCAGAAGTATATCCCTCATTGGTAAGATCAGACAATAAATTAATTTCACTGGATGTCCACATCCCGACCCCACCCCCAGCCCAGAAAACCACAGTGAAAAACTTCTCTAAAGCGAACTTCTCACTTCTCAAAACTGAAGTGGAATCCTTCAAGGCCCCAGGGCCAGTGGAAACTACAGCCCAAACTGCAGAATCCTATATAAATGCATTCTATGGACATCTCCAGGAATGCATGGATCATGCTATCCCAAACAAAACCAAGACCCAATCATCCAAAGGCAGGCGTCCAGTCTGGTGGACCCCTGCCATAAATAAACTGTACAACAGAATGAGGAAGCTACTACATGATAGAGCAAAATCCCTAATAGGGAAGGCATCTCTATCAGTACTAGCAAAAAATTACGATCCCTCATAAAATCCTCCAAGGCCAGCTTCGAGAGAAAAATTGCACAGGACACCAAAGACAATCATAAGGCTTTTTTCAGTTATGTTAGAAACCTGGGATGCAACTCCCAGACTTGTTCTGAGTTGATTCTTATTGACAAAAAATACACTGAACCCACAGACATCACCAATATCCTGGCAGACAGGTTCAGTGCAAACTTCTCCACCCCCTACCCCCAAAAGAGCAAGTATCTATCCCGGCAGAGGGCTACCTCCAAAACATCTCAGATGCTCAGGTGAAGGCTGCTCTCTCCAAAGCAAAAAACACTGCTTCCATGGGACCAGATGGCATCCCAGGTTGCGTCCTACATGAACTACAAGAGGAACTAATCCCTCAAATAAAACAGCTATACAATCTCAGCCTCACTACAGGATATGTGCCCACAGAATGGTGTACAGCAACAGTGGTCCCACTCCACAAAGGTGGAGCCTCTATGGACCCTGGAAACTATTGCCCCATAAGCCTGACTAGCTTAGTCTGCAAAGCTATGGAGAGGATCATCATGGAGCTCATAAACAAAGACATTGGGGACCTACAGACACTAGATCCTACCCAGTTCAGCTTTGTCAAGGGCAGATCCTGCCTTTTGAACCTGGTTGACTTCTTTGAAACAGTCACCAAAGCCATAGATGAAGGGAAGGTAGTCCACACAGCCTATCTGGACCTTGAAAAAGCATTTGACACAATACCCCACTCGGGCATCATAGATAAGCTATCCAGCTTAAATATAAACCCGTATGTCACAAGATGGGTCACAAACTGGCTCAAAGACAGAACCCACAGAGTGGGAGTTGCTGGAGCCATGTCAGACTCGAAACCGGTCACAAGTAGCATCCCACAGGGTTCTGTCCTGGGACCACTCTTGTTCGGTATATACTTTTCCGAGGTACAGGCAAACGTGGGAGGACTATGGCTCACCAAGTTCGCAGATGACTGCAAACTGGGCACCATAATCAACTCTCCAGCTGACACAAACATCCTTCAAAAAGGTCTCACAGAGACAGATAACTGGTGCCAGCACCATGGTTTAAAGCTAAATGCCAAAAAATGTATAGTCATACCCTTTGGCAAAAACAATGTGCCCACAAATTACCACATAGGCGGAAACCCATTAAGTACAGAGAAATCTATTAGGGAACCTGGGGACCCAAGTTGATTGCAATCTCTCCTTTGAAAACCACATTGCCAAAGTGGTTAGAAAGACCTTCTACATATCCCACCTCATCACGAAGGGTTTCACATGTAGATCAAGAGAGGTAATCGGGCCCCTTTATTCATCCCTCATCAGGCCCATCATAGAATACAATGCCCCTTTTGGGATGTACCTTACCCGACACCTGCAGCAATTAGAAAGACCCCAAAAGTATCTCACCAAGAGATCAAGGGTTTCAAACAGATACCATATGCTGCTCGGTTAAAAAACTCCAGCTCTACTCAATTGCATACCGCCTACTTCAAGGCGATCTATGCCTGACATAGAAAGCTATGTCAAATCCAGAATTAATGGACATGCTCCACCTCAGTAAATCTAAATCCCTTAGAGCCACACGTTCGAGGGACTTGAACCTCAGCACAGAAATAAATAGAACTTGCTGGAGGGACAGGTTCATAACCCAGAGGCTCCCTTCGCTCTAGAATAGAATTCCAGTTCATGTGAGGCAGAGCACCTCACTGAATCTCTTCAAGAAAAATCTCGATAAGTGGATGGGGGATCATAGGTTTGTCCCAGGGATTACTCCTGTGTCACTATTAGACAGAGGCACAGTAAAATAAACCTTAAAAAGGGCACAGTATACTCAAATCAAGGGGTGGCGTAAGCCATACAGAATCGGGCTAGGCTTATAATTGCCCCAGGGCAGATAGCCTAGTATGAACCTATGAACCTATGAACCTATAAAGTTTAGCAAAACACATAATTTTGTATTTTTTGTGAGCTGTTAATATGTCATACTATTAACAGAAAGACTATGTATGCACTGTTACTGTAAAGAATAGCTGTTACTGATAACATTGCTAGCACTGTTACTGTAAAGAACAGTTGTTACTGATAACATTGCCAGCGCTGTTACTGTAAAGAACAGTTGTTACTGATAACATTGCTAGCACTGTTACTGTAAAGAACAGTTGTTACTGATAACATTGCCAGCACTGTTACTGTAATGAACAGTTGTTACTGATAACATTGCCAGTGCTGTTACTGTAAAGAACAGTTGTTACTGATAACATTGCCAGCACTGTTACTGTAAAGAACAGTTGTTACTGATAACATTGCCAGCGCTGTTACTGTCAAGAACAGTTGTAATGATAACATTGCCAGCGCTGTTACTGTCAAGAACAGTTGTTACTGAAAACATTGCCAGCACTGTTACTGTCAAGAACAGTTGTTACTGATAACATTCCAGCGCTGTTACTGTCAAGAACAGTTGTTACAGATAACATTGAAAGCGCTGTTACTGTCAAGAACAGTTGTTACTGATAACATTGCCAGCGCTGTTACTGTAAAGAACAGTTGTTACTGATAACATTGCCAGTGCTGTTACTGTCAAGAACAGTTGTTACTGATAACATTGCCAGTGCTGTTACTGTCAAGAACAGTTGTTACTGATAACATTGCCAGCACTGTTACTGTCAAGAACAGTTGTTACAGATAACATTGCCAGCGCTGTTACTGTAAAGAACAGTTGTTACAGATAACATTGCTAGTGCTGTTACTGTAAAGTACAGTTGTTACTGATAACATTGCCAGTGCTGTTACTTACATTGCCCGTGTTGTCACTGTAAAGAACAGTTGTTACTCATAACATTACTAGCGCTGTTACTGTAAAGAACAGTTGTTCCTGATGACATTGCCAGCACTGTTACTGTAAAGAACAGTTGTTACTGATAACATTGCCAGTGCTGTTACTGTAAAGAACAGTTGTTACTGATAACATTGCCAGCGCTGTTACTGTAAAGAACAGTTGTTACTGATAACATTGTTAGCACTGTTACTGTAAAGAACAGTTGTTACTGATAACATTGCTAGCACTGTTACTGTAAAGAACAGTTGTTACTGATAACATTGCTAGCGCTGTTACTGTAAAGAACAGTTATTACTGATAACATTGCAGGCACTGTTACTGTAAAGAACAGCTGCTACTGATAACATTGCCAGCGCTGTTACTGTAAAGAACAGTTGTTACTCATAACATTACTAGCGCTGTTACAGTAAAGAACAGTTGTTACTGATAACATTGCCAGTGCTGTTACTGTAAAGAACAGTTGTTACTGATAACATTGATAGTGCTGTTACTGTAAAGAACAGTTGTTACTCATAACATTACCAGCGCTGTTACTGTAAAGAACAGTTGTTCCTGATAACATTGCCAGCACTGTTACTGTAAAGAACAGTTGTTACCGATAACATTGCCAGTGCTGTTACTGTAAAGAACAGTTGTTACAGATAACATTGCTAGTGCTGTTACTGTAAAGTACAGTTGTTACTGATAACATTGCCAGTGCTGTTACTTACATTGCCCGCGTTGTCACTGTAAATAACAGTTGTTACTGATAACATTGCTAGCACTGTTACTGTAAAGAACAGTTGTTACTGACAACATTGCTAACACAGTTACTGTAAAGAACAGCTGTTACTGATAACATTGCTAGCACTGTTACTGTAAAGAACAGTTGTTACTGATAACAATGCCAGCGCTGTTACAGTAAAGAACAGTTGTTACTGATAACAATACTAGCGCTGTTACTGTAAAGAACAGTTGTTACTGATAACATTGCCAGCACTGTCACTGTAAAGAACACTTGCTACTGATAACATTGCCAGCGCTGTTACTGTAAAGAACAGTTGTTATTGATAACATTGCTAGTGCTGTTACTGTAAAGAACAGTTGTTCCCGATAACATTGCCAGCACTGTTACTGTAAAAAACAGTTGTTACTGATAACATTGCCAGCGCTGTTACTGTAAAGAACAGTTGTTACTGATAACATTGCCAGCACTGTTACTGTAAAGAACACTTGTTACTGATAACATTGTTAGCACTGTTACTGTAAAGAACAGTTGTTACTGATAACATTGCCAGCGCTGTTACTGTAAAGAACAGTTGTTACTGATAACATTGTTAGCACTATTACTGTAAAGAACAGTTGTTACTGATAACATTGCTAGCACTGTTACTGTAAAGAACAGTTGCTACTGATAACATTGCTAGCGCTGTTACTGTAAAGAACAGTTGTTACTGATAACATTGCAGGCACTGTTACTGTAAAGAACAGCTGCTACTGATAACATTGCCAGCGCTGTTACTGTAAAGAACAGTTGTTACTCATAACATTACTAGCACTGTTAGTGTAAAAGAACAGTTGTTCCTGATAACATTTCCAGCGCTGTTACTGTAAAGAACAGTTGTTACTGATAACATTGTTAGCACTGTTACTGTAAAGAACAGTTGTTACTCATAACATAACCAGCATTGTTACTGTAAAGAACAGTTGTTCCTGATAACATTGCCAGCACTATTACTGTAAAGAACAGTTGTTACTGATAACATTGCCAGTGCTGTTACTGTAAAGAACAGTTGTTACTGATAACATTGCTAGTGCTGTTACTGTAAAGAACAGTTGTTACTGATAACATTGCTAGCGCTGTTACTGTAAAGAACAGACTTGCAGGGATTCACATCTAGATCAGGGGATGTCATCGTGCCTCTTTACTCATCCCTCATCAGGCCCTAATTGAGTACAATGCCCCTTTTGGGATGTACCTTACCAGACACCTGCAGCAACTGGAAAGACCCCAAAAGTACCTCACTAAGAGGATCAAAGGGCTCAAACAGATGCCATATGTTACCCAGTTAAAGAAACTCCAGCTCTACTCAGTGGCATACCGCCTGCTCAGAGGCTATCTGTGCCTGACGTTTAAAGCCATGTCCAACCCGGAATTGATGGACATGCTGCACCTCAGAAAATCCAAATCCCATTGAGCTACGCGCTCCAGAGACTTGAACCTCAGCACTGAAATAAATAGGACATGCTGGAGGGACAGATTCATAACCCAGAGGCTCCCTTCACTCTGGAATAAAATCCCAGTCCAGGTTAGGCAGAGTCCCTCATTGACTCTCTTCAAGAGGAATCTTGATGAGTGGATGGGAGATCGTAGGTTTACCCCGGGTATCACTTCTGTGTCACTGTTAGACAGAGGCACAGTATACTAACCTTGAAAAAAGGCATAGCAAAATTAATTTAAAATGGGTGGCAAAAGCCAAACACACTCTGGCTAGGCTTATAAATGCCCTAGGGCAGATAACCTAGTATGAACCTATGAAACCTATGATAACATTGCTAGTGCTATAACATTGCCAGCGCTGTTACTTACATTGCCAGCGTTGTCACTGTAAAGAACAGTTGTTACTGACAACATTGCTAACGCTGTTTCTGTAAAGAACAGTTGTTACTGATAACATTGCTAGCACTGTTACTGTAAAGAACAGTTGTTACTGATAACATTGCCAGTGCTGTTACTGTAAGGAACAGTTGTTACTGATAACATTACTAGTGCTATTACTGTAAAGAACAGTTGTTACTGATAACATTGCCAGTGCTGTTACTTTAAAGAACAGTTGTTACTGATAACATTGCCAGCACTGCTACTATAAATAACAGTAGTTTCTGATAACATTGCTAGCACTGTTACTGTAAAGAACAGTTGTTACTGATAACATTGCCAGCGCTGTTACTGTCAAGAACAGTTGTTACTGATAACATTGCTGGCACTGTTACTGTAAAGAACAGTTGTTACTGATAACATCGCTAGCTCTGTTACTGTAAAGAACCGTTGTTACTGATAACATTGCCAGCTCTGTTACTGTAAAGAACAGTTGTTACTGATAAAATTCCCAGCTCTGTTACTGTCAAGAACAGTTGTTACTGGTAACATTGTTAGCGCTGTTACTGTAAAGAACAGTTGTTACTGATAACATTGCTAGCACTGTTACTGTAAAGAACAGCTGTTACTGATAACATTGCTAGTACTGTTACTGTAAAGAACAGTTGTTACTGATAACATTGCTAGTGCTGTTACTGTAAAGAACAGTTATTACTGATAACATTTCCAGCACTGTTACTGTAAGGAACAGTTGTTACTGATAACATTGCTAGCACTGTTACTGTAAAGAACAGTTGTTACTGATAACATTGCTAGCACTGTTAGTGTAAAGAACAGTTATTACTGATAACATTGCTAGCGCTGTTACTGTAAAGAACAGTTGTTACTTATAACATTGCCATCGCTGTTACTGTAAAGAACAGTTGTTACTGATAACATTGCTAGCACTGTTACTGTCAAGAACAGTTGTTACTGATAACATTGCCAGTGCTGTTACTTTAAAGAACAATTGTTACTGATAACATTGCTAGCACTGTTACTGTAAAGAACAGTTGTTACTGATAACATTGCTAGCGCTGTTACTGTAAAGAAAAGTTGTTGCTGATAACATTGCTATGTGTACCCATAACGGCTGTTATTGTTGTTTATCTCATGCTTTTTAAGTAGATTTTTCAAAACATGCTTTGGAACACAAGGATGTGGGTAAACTGCTGAAGGTGTGACATTACATACCACATTGATGTCAATTCAATAATTTAAAACACTTGTTGTATATTTTTGCTTTGCTACTTTGATATGGTGTTGAAATTTAAGATGTGGATCTAACCAACTCCTAAGGTATTTAAAGGTTTGAGTGCTCTCTATGGAGGTTAGGTTATTGATTGTTATATGTCTGTCTTTGGGTACTTTGGTAAGTTTTGTCAGGTGCAAAATATTAACTGAGTGTTTTTTTTCTTTGTTTTCAATACAAGCCTGTTCTGTATTAGCCAGTGTGACCGATGGCCTAAATCTCCTTGGAGTTTTTTTCCCTTATTGAGATGCATGAGAGGTAGGACCAGTATATTATTGTATTGTAAAAAGGATGATAGGGATGTGTAGGAGGTCTACTTAGAAAGAACTGATGAGTAAGGAGAACAGAAGAGTTGAAAGCACTGAACCTTGTGATACCTCTGCAATGAGGGTGCGACTCATGATAATTTGGATAATCCTCCCATTTTGACAGAGTGGAGTCTGCTTTTTATGAAGTTTTTGAACCAAAGGGTGGCTTGGTTCTTATTCCAGCAATGGTTAGTGAGTCAGAGAGGATGTGGTGGAATACTTTAGTTAAGTCAATAAAGACTACTCCATAGCTTCATAGGTAGGTACTAGGCTATTGGCCCAAGGGCCTACATAAGCCTAGCCAACAAGGTTCCTTGGCTTACGCCAGTGAGGTAATCCTTATTCATGCTAGAAGTAAATCATTTATGATGGTGAACAGAGCAGTCTGTGTGCTTTTGCCATTCCGAATACCATGTTGCTTTGTGCAGAGGACCCTATAGAATTGCAGATAGTTGTAGAGCTGAGAGCAGATTATTTTTTTTTCAAATCTTTTCCTCAAGGTAGGTAGGAACTGAGATGGACAAGAAGTCATTGAATGATGTAGCTTTTGAGGTTTTGGTGAGAGGTCTGATTATGACATGCTTTCACATTAAGAGATTAATGTTGTGGGTGAGAAAAAAATCTTTGCAGAATGAAATAAATTAAGAATGTATCCTTTCAGTCCTGGTAGGTGTATCTGAAGGAAACCTGTGGTGTAATATTTTGATCCTTTTAATGATAATAGCTATAAAGCAGACAAGAGATATTGGATGTTGGTTCTGGCATTTGGGAAGGCTAATTGAGAGGACACAGTGGCAGATGGGATTGGGGAAAATCCTTTAAGAAAATCAGAAGTGGAGAAGTTATCTCATGTACAATGCATTGTACCCCTCCCTATGGCAATGTTGCAGGTGTTCAGCCTATTATTTTGTTCAGTAAATTTCAGAATTGTTTGGATGTATTAAGAAGTTTTTTTTTCAGAGAGGTGTGAATATGCATGGATTTGTCTCTACTTGTTCCTTTATTGGCAAGGTAGAATAGAAGGGTGAATCATTCCATTATATAAGTGGAGAAGATCTTTTCCAGGCTTTCCCTACATCATCCCTTAATTTTCCATAAAGTTAGGAGCAACACACCTCAAATCACAGTGCTTCTAGGAAGTAATAACTCCAAACAAATAAGGGGACCAGGCAAATTTGTAGCTCTACCAACATCAACAGGAAGTACATATATAAATAGTCCAACAGCAGCCGACTCTGTGTGGAACAAAGGTGAAACCCATAACATTAGGCAAAACAAAGGTATGGTGAAACAGCCGATGCCTGAAATCCCTACATGTGATAAAATGATCAGGTTGAAGGAAATGCAGAAGGCCATGGTGGAAGTCAATGAGATGGATGATTCATCTTCACCTTTAGAACAAAGTGCCAATCCTCTGAAAAAAAAGATGGAGACATTTGTGCAGCAGAAGTAAATTATATTCAAATGTGGGAAGGATCAGAGATTATAAAAAAATGACACATTATTACAGTATGAATACCTATATAGTGGTATAAATCTAGAAGGGAAACCTTAAAGTATTCTGTGTCACCAGGCCAGTAACATTAACAACCTATGCAAGCTACATGATCCAGAACATGCAGGAGCATAGCATAGCATAGCAGAAGCATAGCATTGCACAGCATAGCATAGCAGGAGCACTGAACATCTCATTATATATGGCAAGGTAGAATAGTAGGGTGAATCATTCCATTATATAAGTGGTGAAGACCTTTTCCAGGCTTTCCCTACATAATCCCTTAATTTTCCATGAAGTTAAGAGCAACACACCTCAAATCACAGCCCTTTCAGGAAGTGATAACTCCAAACAAATAAGGGGACCAGGCACATTTGTAGCTGTACCAACATCAACAGGAAGTACATATATAAATAAACCAACAGCAGCCGACTGTGTGGAACAAAGGTGAAACCCATAACATTAGGCAAAGAAAGGTATGGTCAAACAGCCGATGCCTGAAATCCCTGCATGTGATAAAATGATCAGGTTGGAGGAATTGCAGAAGGCCATGGAGGAAGTCAATGAGATTACAGTTTGAATACATAGTGCTATAAATCTGGAGGGGGATCCTTAAAGTATTCTGTGTCACCAGGCCAGTAACATTAACAACCTATGCAAGCTACATGATTCAGAACATGCAGGAGCAGAGCATTGCATAGCATAGCAGGAGCATAGCATTGCATAGCATAGCATAGCAGGAGCACTGAACATCTCATTATATACTCTGCGATCTTCCCAAATTAATCCTCATTTGAGCTACCCTTGGCAATTAGCAAGCTCAAGCTAGTTTTGTATTATTTTATCTAGTTTGGTAATTTTGTGACAATACATTCATTCAATCGTCCAGACATAATTTTTTTTCAAACTAGGAATAAGTGTATAGTGTAAACCTTCATTAATTTGTTTTATTGTTAGATAAAATGCTTAAACTAGTGACAATTAACATTACGGGACTAACCTCTCTGTGGAAAAGAAGGATGCTTAAAAGATGGTTAAAACAGAATAATGTTAACATTGCAAGTTGTCAAGAGCGCAAAATATCAAAGAAACACACAAGACTTCTGCAGATGATAATGGAGGAGACTGCACTTCATAGTTTGACTGCTGCAGATGGTATGGGAGGGGCCTGTACTTAGTAGTTTGACTGCTACAGAAGGTATGGGAGGGGCCTGTACTTAGTAGTTTGACTGCTGCAGATGGTATGGGAGGGGCCTGTACTTAGTAGTTTGACTGCTGCAGATGGTATGCTATGGGAGGGGCCTGTACTAAGTATTTTAAAAAAGTGGCAAGAAAATCTTTACACTTGATCTTTAATGAGATAGGGGAAGCTCTGTATGACAGAGCAAGTATGCATAGCTCATGGATAAGGCATAAAACTCAGAAATTTAACTGATATAATAACTAAAGTTTGAAACAATTGTTTTCAAGACAAAAAATGAAATGCACCAAAACCAGTGGCTGAATAGCAGAAAGATAGAGTCTCTCCAGCACAAAATAAATATTTCACCAAGAACCACATTCCTAATCAGAAGTCAAAATGAAAAGAGCCCTAGAGAAAGGCCTTGCAAACTTTAAGAGTAGTTAAATGCTTAATGTATTTACCTATATGGAAGTTAGAAACAACAGCTAAATGCCCTTTTATAGAGGACTATCTAAGATCAGCATCAAAATATGAGAAAAGTAGTGAAGGACCACCAACAGCAGATAAGCAAAGTGGTCCCACTCCTTGGAGGAAGACCAAACTGAAAATCTTGCTTTACGTAAGAATTTTCAAACCTAGTAACTAGCGATGCTGGAGAAGCCAAACTGTTAGCTTGAAAAAGTCACGGTTGTAATAAGTAAATAATCTTTTGTAATGTGGGATGGGAAGTACAGCAGCTGGAAGAAACTAAAGGCTCTTTCTGCTGAATCATGACAATTCAGGTCTCCCTGAGCCAGTAAAGAACAAACCAACATTCTGTGAGCTTTGATTTTTTTTTTCAGAGTTGCACATCAAACTTTATTATCAATTAAGTCATAAAAAGGGAACATAGCAAGCTTGTTCTCCATGTCTATGCAGGTGAATCTTTCTTGCTACTATTATCAGAAGCATTCTCAGAGAAATAACACAGACATTTGGGGCTCATGTGGAAACAGAATGCATCCTTCTGGAGAGAATCCATTTCCTGACAATCATTTTCATTACTGAGGAGTTCAAAAACTATTCGTAGGACATCAAATAGCACCTGCTAAACCTACCCATCAGATAGATGGATTCCGCTGGAATGAAGATGACATTTAAATTTTGTTGGTCCAAGTCTCTTGTGTTCTCATTTCAGGATGGATCCTCTCTGCTTGTTGCTATGTTATAACATTGCTCTGCTGTCTGACTGACTGGAGATGTGGTCTTGTGAAACCCACTCCTGGACAGCTTGGAAGGAAAGGGAGGCTTGTTTCATTTTTAAGGCTGTTATGCACAGTTTCAGTTTCTGACTAGACCACAGTGCTTGAGTCATGTATCCCTGATACTTGTATTCTTAGCATGATGAAGACGCATCTGTTATGAATGCAGCTTTAGGAGGAGGCACTATAATGCGATTAGTTCTTACTAGGTTAATGTGGGCAGTTTCTCCAAAACAGGTATCTGTTGCTTGACCCAGAAATCTTAATTATTACATTCCATAGGTCCAAGCATCTGAAACACTGTAGAACTTCATTTATCTCTCATGACTTCAAAACTGAGACTATTATAATTCCCAGAGCCATAAGACATACACTGCTTGAAAACAGATTGTCTAACATCAGAACACATTGTATAAAGGAAGTTTGAGAGCCTCTGCAATGCAAAAAGAAATTGAAACACGTCATATCATCTAGAAACAGCCTAAAAAACTAAAGAGATGGGCTGGAATTTGGACTGACTTTTCAAAGCTCATGGAGATAACGTTGGAGTAAATGATGTGAGCAGAGACTTCCTGTGCCATATAAGAATGTGCCTGTTGTTGCCCACCAGAAGCTAGCCATAAAAAAGGGTTTTGTTCGCTGATGACATAGGCAGCTGGCTGTTATAGGCATATATTTTATCAGCACCCCTGGGCCAGAAATGAAGCTGAAGGGGAGAGTGCAGAAATGGAACCGTGTGTCTCCTATTCAAATGCATACAACTCTTTTTGTCTGTATCCTGATAATTACATAATTGTCCTTTGGTACTTGAATTAACTTATACCATTTGGTGAGAGACTGACCTTACTCATCCCATGGTCAGTTATTATATATCAACCCTGGTGATAAAAACGGGGAACATATTGTACTTAATTTTTAGGGGACTCATGGATGAAATCAAGTATTTAGGAGCTGCCTCCATCCAATAGCAATACAGGGGGGAAGTACTGGAGTACATTTTCTGTTTTCCACCCATAGATCCAAATTGTACTTGAATGTAAACTGGGAATGGGCTTTGTTTTATATGGGTGGGAAGTCTGTCCCAAAGCAGCTGTATCCTCTGCAAGATAAAGCTGTCCCTCTAAGCTATTCTGTTGAAGTTTGCAGAAGAGATTTAGATCCACAGATTGAGTATTTCTGATGCCATTTGACTTACTGATGTGCAGTAAATCCATCAGTAATGGGTCAAAAGATGCCTTGCATGCCTGATACAGGATACTGAGTATAGCGACAGAGTTTGAGTTGGTCCATGTAGGACAAGTTGTTTAAGCTTTGTATCCTTGTAGTAAGGTATCTCTATGGGTATTCCAGGTGTGGCATGTGTCTGAACAGATACATGTCAAAGGGGGTATTCTACTCAATGATTGGCCTAATGAGGGCTGAGTAAGGGGAATAATAACATCCCTAGATGTAGACAAAGGTAAGCATCCTAAATGATTAACCAGTGTATCCATTCTTCCATGGATATTAGTGGAAGAAAATACTTCGGTCTTCCATATTCTTTGGAACTAAAAGGAAAATTCATAAAATCTAGCAAGACATACTATGTGGCACTTTTGCATGGAGACTGTTACTTTATTGCTTCACCTTTATAGGAAGGTGGGGTATTTGTCAAGGGTAGAGATAAGATTGGAAGGGAGAACTTGATATTCTTTGCCTAATGCTCCCCTTCATGATGCTTGCAGTAATTTTGAACAAGGTTGTTGCATAGAGGGATCATCTCCCTTCCAACATTGGTTGGTCCCTGTGAGTGACCAGGATAAGAGTCTAGATTCCTGCTGGCTATCCTGCACCTCTCCATACCTTTACTGAAAGCACCAAGAACTTTTGTGGCGGGGCAAACATCCTAGGAGCCAGCAGAAGAAAACAAAATCCCTTGGTGATTCTTGATGCTATGACTGTAATTGTCTAAAGAACAATATCATCTACTGACTCCTTTTCTTCCATGAGAAGGTGCATTGGGAAGAGTAAAATTTCAAACAAACAGCACTAATGGTTTGGCGTTTTTTCTTCATTAAGTTTAACGAACCACCAGTTTATAGACCAAGGTCTCTGTGAAGAATGATCGAATAAATGACACCTTGACACCTTCAGTGATTTATTAAAAAAATACTCAGAAAAATCTAAAATTCTTATGCCCTCAAAGCAGCTTGGAGCCATCTAGCATTTCACTAATCACTTTCAATGTGGAGAAAATTATGTTGTCAAATAAAGAATCAATCTATCATTTTAATTTGGTACTACAGATTTTGATGTAAAGTCTCTGTAACATTGTTTTTAAATTCCATACTCAGTCAGTATAAATAGTTTTCCAGTGTTATTTTAAGAAAGATGATTGCTTGAAGGATCAAGAAAGATGACTCAAAGTAAGACTGTTGTAATATTCTTGAATTGGATGGGGATACTAAAATGACTCTTTGCCCATGGCTCCTAAATCTATAAAACACCTTGTTAAAAGTAAATGGAAAAATATACTGAAGAAAATTTGAACATACATAACTAGTGTAATCAGACAATTGGTTAAATAGGACTTAATTTTAAATTGGTTGACACTTGTGTAGGCATGTTGAAAAATCCATAACATGTCTTATGATTTATGACCAATCAGCCTTTCAGTAATATTTAGATTTCATGCATTCACCTTTCTTTAAAGT
>NC_056726.1:1625534987-1625577487 GCF_019279795.1 Protopterus annectens
CTTTGTAGGGGAGGGATTTGAGTGCATATGTTCACGCCTGTATGGAGAGGGTGTTCAATGTGCATGCTTACCTGTCTGTGGGTGAGGGACTTGAGTGTACATGTTCATCCCTCTGTTGGGGGGAGTTCAGTGTGTGTGCTCAGGGTGCAGATTCCATAGTAGATTTCCTGGTGGAGACCAGAGAACATGTACAGCCAAATGTTGCAGGGGGGGGGGGGTCAGAGGATTGGCCTTCTGAACATTTTATCACTGGCAGAGACAGGTGTCATGCCTCTCAATATATACCTTGCCACTCTTCCATTGAGTGCCAGTGGGTATGTCTGGGGAAATACCAAGGCTAAAGAAAATAAAAAACTGTACATAGATGATGGCACCATTCCTCACTGAGGGGAACAAATGAGCCACAGGATTCTAACCCCTGAGGAAATGATCAAGTCAGCTGAGCATCTAGAAGAAGACTCGATAGCCCAAGAAGGATCAGAGAAAAAAAAAGATGAAAATGTTTGTTTCTCAATTCAAGTTGTACTTGAGTTTAAACCAATATGTTGTTGTTTTTTGGCTTTTCCCGGTTAAGGGTCGCCACAGCGGAGCTCCGGTCCGCTAATGACTGGCAGTTGATTTTCATGAACGCCAAGGTGCCAGCTCGACGTTCAACTTTCAACGAAGGCACGCCCATTTACACATATCTTTCGAACGCCCACCCAACCGTGAAAGACATGCATATTTTTTAATTGATTGGTAATAAAAAACAAATGAATTGGGTCTTCTCAGACCCTTTTTAGCAATGACATACTACAGGAGCAAGGGTAAATGCAGTATATATATATATATATATATATATATATATATATATATATATATATATATATATACAAAATTTTTAAATAGCCTGTCAGTCAGCATTGCTTACATATGCAAAGTGAAATATTGATACAGATAGGGAAACAGCTAAGGATAAGACAGACAACTGTATCAGCTAATGTAGAAGGAAAAAGGAAAAAATAGTGACTGAAAAGGGTAACACTAAAAAAATAAACTTTTAAAACTAAAAATAAAGAGGTCACTGATGTATATTAACTCCAAGACTGCTGTACCTTAGAGAAAGTAGAAAGCTGCAAGACACTGTGATGCAAATCCTCTACTTTTGCACACTCCATCATGATTCTACAAGGCACAACGTTTTGGATCTTGGGTAGTCCATTGGTTTTAAAAGTGGAAATTATTTGAATGCAAAAAAATAGTTTGACATCAGGAACTAGGCACAATAGGTTAGAAGGATATGGTTCAATGGTTCAACAGTTCGTTTATACCTGCTTATGGGCCAAAGGCCATTCAGAACATAATCTCCACAGTAAATGTATATTCTCTGGGACCCATCCATATGTCTAATGTCTATGTCTAATAAAACCTGCAAAGAAGGCGCTTGATGGATAAACAATGGAACTCTGTTCTAATAAGACTAGTGACTGCATTAAATAACATGCCCTTAAAATGCCCTTGACTTATCTATTCTAAATGTTCTAAATGTGTAACATGTTCCCCTGGTTATTGTACTTGTGTTCAATAATTCTGTATTAAATAATGTTCAATATTCTTCAGCTCCAAAGCCCCCTATAAGCTAAGCAATGTTTATCCTGCAGAAACCTATAAATAACTGTAATGAGGCCCAGACTTTAAAATCTAGATGAATATAATTTACCTGTTTGATGATTATGACTCGTAAATTTTCATTGAATACTTTCTCAAACTAGAAGATCTGCTTTCTTGTAGGAGCAAAACATGTTATGCTCAATTATAGGATGGACATATATTATAAACAACATCAAGAAACATTTTTTAGTTATTGTAAAATTCTTAAGAATAAAACCAACACATTTTAATGCCTTAGCTTTAACTTTCAAGGCATTAGACCTAAATCTAAAATCACTACAGACAATAAAATCCAAGTCCTTACCTTCTGTTGAATTCTGTAAATCATAATGGCCTAGGTTTACCTTATATTCAACCATTGGTTTCCCAAAGTATAGGACAGCACATTTGTCCTTATTGACTTTTATTCCAGTTTGATTTAACCATAATCCACTAGGCAGGGGTAATGATTTAAATTACCAATATAATCAGTAGAGGTGATGACACAACCTAATTTAATATCATCCACACGCTTAGCCATCCAGACTTTGGATCTCTTGGGAATAAAACAGAAAAATAAGTCAAATAGTACTGGACCAAGTGCTGAGCCCTGAGGAGTACCTTTGTTCACCTCAGGCCAGCTTTATGTAAAATTTCCTATCCTAACTTTGTGTAGTCTATCACAGAACCAGTTAGCCACCCAGCAAACAGTATGGATTTACCTTATGCTTAAGAATAACTTCTAAAATAACAGAGTGGGGGATACTATCAAAAGCCTTTGATAGGTCTAAATACACCACCGCAACATACATACCCATATCTGAGGCTATTGTCATTGGATCATAGAATTCAATTGAAGTAGTAAATATAGAGCATTTTTGTATGAAACCATGTTGTTTAAAGTTCATTACGCATCCCTGAAAATCTTGATTGAATAATAAAAGTAGACACATCTTGACACTTTTCTCCACCAGTGAAGTAAGACTAATAGGTCTATGGTTTCTAAGATTGTCCTTTGAGCTTCCATTATGAATTGGAATTGCATTGGAACATTTCAGAATTACAGGAACAGCACCAGAGTGCAGCAGGTTATTAACAAGATGTATAAATAAATCATATTTGTCACAAATTTATAAAATACTTTAGTTAGATTTCACATATTTAGGTAAGTCCTATTAGAACTATTCCTTAAAATTAATAATGAAGGCTTCTCTGAAGAATACAAGAAAATAGCATTAAACTCTACAGATACATCTTCATTATATTGGAAAATTTTCTGTTGGAAATTCTTACACAGAGCTTTTGGTCAGTCCTAACAAAATTACAATTTTGTATAACTCAAATAGAATTAAATGCTGGAGATGTGATTCTGAAATAATAGCTGATTGGATGCATATGGTATATGAATGTGAAGTCAACTCCTCTTTTTGGAAGGAAATTAATAACTTCATTTAAGTTCTATGGTCAGATAGATGTGATATTTCTAAATATTTAGTTTTATTTAATGCTCCGATCACTGAGATAATTACAAAAATCCAAGTGCCTCTACTTTGGTCTATTATTGCTATAGTCAGAAAAGTAAGTACTAAAAATTAGAACAGTATGGTTACTCCCTTGTTTACAGTAGTGAATTGGATAGTATAAAGATGAGAACTTCTAAAATTACGCATTCATATAAATCATGGCTTAAATTTAAAGACTTTTGTGACACCCGTGTACTGGCCCAGTAATCAAGGAGCCTCAGTCTTCACCACTAGCACCAGTGAGGGGCATGCACATTGGAGGGATAACAAGTACATACACAGTAAAGTACAATTTCCCTTAAGAGCACACAGAGATTGAAATCAGTCTGGGGCTGGTTTCTCCCATTCTCTTCAGATCCCCAATAAGACTCCCCACTGGCACAGCTATAAGATCCAGATCTCAGCCTAGTGGTCAAGCTAAAACCTCCAGCACATTCTCTGTACAACCAGTGCTTCATGTCCCTGCCCAAGTAGCTGACACATACACTTTAAGATCTGATTCAGATAAAAACAGACACTCCTCAGGAAGGCTGGCAAAGGTTCTCCAGCTATGCCCGCTTTTTGCCCAGACTATAAGGTAGTACCAACTGCCACCAAACACTGTTATCAGCTACTATAAGGCCCTTCCCAAAGGATGATCAATTTCACTGTGTAATGTTACTGTTATCCAAATAGTAAGGGTAGTGAGCAGCAAGACTATTGGAGTGGCTTGGACAGTATCACCAAATACATGCAAGTACTCTAGAGCTTAAAATATCTCTACACAAAACAGCCACAGTTGAAAGGTTTAAAAATATTTAATAATAAATAAAATAAACACAAGACAAATCTCATCAATTCAACACAGTGCTAATCAAGAGTTTAGAAATCACAGGAACTTTAAAACAATATTGTAGGATAGTCTGACATAAGTTTAGAAAACAGCTAGACTAATCTGGCTAAATTCCTGTCTAACTCTAAGAGAAATCACTGTTCTAAATACTAAGAAAAAACAAAATTCACAGCAGCTTTCAAATAAAACTTGTAATCCACAAAACGAAGCAGCTTTTCAGGCAAAACAATAAAGCCCTGAGCAGGGCAAGCTTACAAAATTGTGAAAAAAACCCATGCACGGCTCAGCACACTTCAGTTCACTTTATTCCACAGAAACACAGCACATTAATGCTCCACCATACGTTTTTGTTTTAAAAATCACTTCTTCAGATGTGGGCTGTTCAAACTACTAGTGCTTTTATACCATTCACTTAATTACAATGATTAGGTTAATGAATTAATTGAAAGGTTAATTTAGTTTAAAACCAAAAACTTTTCTTGTTGTATCTCTCTGTGTTGCCACAATTAAAACACATTTAATATTACATTTGATGAATAAATACGTGTGAATAAAAATATGTTTTAAATAAAAATCCTTAAAACACTTGACTACAAAGAATAAATTATAAAGTTAAAATACTATTAGAAACACATTTAATAGGACTCAATGGTTAAAATTACCAACTTGAATATTTGCTTTAAATGAACTTGATACTCTATCTAGTGGATAAATCGTAAAATTACAGGTATTATAAAAACTGCATTGTAAGCCAAAAGCAAATTGTATAGTCTCACTCAGTTACAAGAATATTAAAAACAGGAAAATATAAGGGAAACATAAATAAAATGCCTTTGATAAATGAGTGTAACACTTGTGTTAATAACATATTACAAACCCAACTTTTTAATAAAAATACAAATACAAAAAAGCTTAAAAACCAACTGTAACTATTGGAAAACATGAACAAACATGATAAAATTCCACATAAAGTGCAAATGCATATCACAGTTTTGCCGCTCTCAATTTTAATAATGGGGCTATGGAGATATGTTTATTGAGACCTGGTGGCTTATTGGCTTCCAAACTTATCTGCCACCATAATTCTGTGTACTCCAAACATTCCTCCCATAAACCCCCTCTGCCACTCTTTTCCACCCTTTCTATCACAATAAATGTATAGTGTGCATCTTCACAGCTTTGTTTGTGTTTGTACAATGCATTAGTCTGGTTGTTTGTTTCTAGGTCATACATATGTTCATATACCCTTCTTCTGAGCTTGCGTTCTGTCTTCCCTATATAGAATGCTTCACAGGTTTGACATTTCGCTAGATATACAAGCCCAAAGGAGTGACAATTATTAAAATCCTTGCCTTCCAGGGAGATTCCCCTGCTTTCCAAATACACACTTTCTGCATTGCTCATGTATGCACACTGTTGACAATGTCCACATTTAAACGTTGCCTTCCTTTTTCTCCGTCTCTGAACTTCTTGGTTTGTACCATTTTCCAATAAAAATTTTAAATGACTTGAATTCTTATAAATTACTCTTAGCTTTTCATTCTTTAGTTTCTCTAAGTCAGTAAATGCTAAAAATGTACTCCATTCCTTATCTATAGATTGTCTTACAATTTTTGCACAAGCATTATACTCCAAGATGAGTGCACTGCCAAAATTGTTATTTGCCTTTTTTACTGGACCTACCGTATCAAATACTGATAATCCTAATATTGGCTTAAAGTCATTTGGTCTCCTTTCTGTCACTTCTGTCTCAATTTTGTCTATCATATCATCTCGGTATTTCCTCATCCTAAACATTTTCCTTAGTAACCTTTTTTCCATTTCAAAGTCTTTGTCTCTGGACGTCATCCTGCAGGCCCTGATATATTGTCCTTTAACTATATTTTTCTTGGAGTACAAAGGGTGAGCACTTTCAAAGTGCAAATAAGAGTTAGAATAGATACTCTTTCTATATACTCTGGAATTAAAATGTGAGTTTTCCTTATATATTTCTATATCCGAGTACTCCAACTTCTCATAAATTATTCTGTAAGAAAATTTAAGAAAAATTGATACTGTTGTTAATATAGTCAATACATTTTTCTATCTCTTCTTTTGGCCCTTCCCATAGGATACATATGTCATCCAGGAATCTTCTATAAAGTGACCAGTTGTTACTGTATATTGATTCGGTTACCATCTTCTCTTCCCATTTGGCTAAGACCAAATTGGCATAGTTGGGTGCACAAGCGGCGCCCATCGCTACTCCTTTCTTCTGGTGAAAAAAGTCACCTTTGAAGTAAATGAAGTTGAACTTTAGAACCAAATCTATAAGCTCCATCACCACAGTACACTCATCATGGGTTAAAGTCTCATCCTCAAAAATTAGTTCTTCCAGGTATCTTAGTCCATCACTGTGGAGAATACTTGAGAACAAATCTACAATGTCAATTGTTAGGAAACATATATTCTCATTGTATAGATCATGATTCAATGTCCTTAGAAGATCCCAAGAATCTCTCAAAATGTTGGTTCTTTTGAGCCACAGTTTCTTAAGCTTAACATCCACAAATTTGGCTAGCGGTAAAGTTTTGGAACCCTCAGCCGAAACAATTGGCCTCAAATGGGATCCATTCCATTCTTATGTAATTTGGGGATCCCAAAAATAGTAGGAATTTTAGGTTTGTCCACTTTAAATATTCATATGTCTTCCTATCTAACAATCCATCTAAAAATAAACTTTTTAAGGCCATATGTATCCTTCTGTAACTAATATTTATTTCATTTTTTGAAACTGTGGAGTATTTATTAGGGTCTCCAAAGAGTTCATTCATTTTCCCCTCATAGTCAAAGAAGTTCATCAATACTATTCCCCCAACTTTGTCCAGTTTCATAATTCTGAAGCCTGAACCCCCTCTTAATTCATCAAGGATGCTGCTTTCAGCCTGGCTTAAGTTCCTTGTATAGTGTACTTTCCCATACTTCTTTCTTATTTCATTTTCGAGTATATTCTCTTGATTTTTTTATCTGGGGGTGCAATGGGGGATTGTATGTACTTCTTTTTAACAGATCTCCTGGTTCATAATTTTTATTCTGATCAAATATAACCTGGAAGTTAATTTTCCTAGTAAAGGTTTTAACATCCATAATTGTTTTGCTTAAATCTCCCCTTCTACTGGGAATGAACTTGGTTCCATTTGATAAGAGACTAAAATGTTCTTTGGAAATAAGGAAATATAACTAAAATTGTATATACTAAAATCTTCTAAAGTATATCTATAGGGGTTCATTTCATCTTGCAGAATGAAATTGTTTTCCAAGTTGGGGAGGTTGGTACTGAGTTATCCTAGTACCTCCCCTCCCCCTTCTTGCTCCCCCCCAAAAAATTGTGTACCCATATTGTTCATAATCCTCCCTATTCTTTAGTCTCTCGGACCTACACAAGGGGGGTATTTGGAGATATCATCAAAGTCCGTAACCTGCTCACTAACTACTGCATTATACTGGTTATCATCATCTGTTGTTCCTTCCATATTGTTGCCACCCCATGTCCTTTCCTTCGTCTTTGGGTTTGGGTAACTTACCTTATTTTTATACTCATTAAGGTCCCTTTCTAGCTTTTTTATTTTTCTCTTAACTAAGTTATCACAGTCATTACTTGTGTCAATAAAAATATTGTCATATTTCATTCTTTCTTCAGGAATTGTAAAAATCAAGTCATTTTTAATGCATTGATTTAAAATATCAATCTCTTTGAACAGTTCAGCTTTAATCCTAACATTTTCATCAATTATAATCCTTACAACTGGTCACTTTATAGAAGATTCCTGGACGACATCTGTATCCTATGGGAAGGGCCAAAAGAAGAGACAGAACAATGTACTGAATATATTAACAACAGCACTAATGTTGTTGAATTTACTTACAGAATAAATTATGAGAAGTTGGAGTACTTGGATATAGAAATATACAAGGAAAACTCACGTTTTAATTCCAGGGTATATAGAAAGAGTATCTATTCTAACTCTTATTTGCACTTTGAAAGTGCTCACCCTTTGTACTCCAAGAAAAATATAGTTAAAGGACAATATATCAGGGCCTGCAGAATGACGTCCAGAGACAAAGACTTTGAAATGGAAAAAAGGTTACTAAGGAAAATGTTTAGGACGTGGAAATACCGAGATGATATGATAGACAAAATTGAGACAGAAGTGACAGAAAGGAGACCAAATGACTTTAAGCCAATATTAGGATTACCAGTATTTGATATGGTAGGCCCAGTAACAAAGGCAAATGACAATTTTGGCAGTGCACTCATCTTGGAGTATAATGCATGTGCAAAAAATGGTAAGACAAACTATAGATAAGGAATGGAGTACATTTTTAGCATTTACTGACTTAGAGAAACTAAAGAATGAAAAGCCAAGAGTAGTTTATAAGAATTCAAGTAATTTAAAATTTTTATTGGAAAATGGCACAAACCAAGAAGTTCAGAGACGGAGAAAAAGGAAGGGAACATTTAAATGTGGACATTGTCAACAGTGTGCATACATGAGCAATGCAGAAAGTGTGTATTTGGAAAGCAGGGGAATTACCCTGGAAGGCAAGGATTTTAATAATTGTGACTCCTTTGGGCTTGTATATTTAGCGAAATGTCAAACCTGTGAAGCATTCTATATAGGGAAGACAGAACGCAGGCTCAGGAGAAGGGTATACGAACATATGTATGACCTAGAAACAAACAAACAGACTAATGCATTGTACAAACACAAACAAAGCTGTGAAGATGCATACTATACATTTATTGTGATAGAAAGGGTGGAAAAGAGTGGCAGAGGGGGTTTATGTGAGGAATGTTTGGAGTACAGAGAATTATGGTGGCAGATAAGTTTGGAGGCCAATAAGCCAACGGGTCTCAATGAACATATCTCCATAGCCCCATTATTAAAATTGAGAGCAGCAAAACTGTGATGTGCATTTGCACTTTATGTAGAATTTTATCATGTTTTTACCCATGTTTTCCAATAGTTACAGTTGGTCTTTAAGCTTTTTTGTATTTGTATTTTTATTAAAAAAATGGGTTTGTAATATGTTATGAACACAAGTGTTACACTCATTTATCAAAGGTATTGCATTTATTTTTCCCTTATAGTTTCCTTTTTTTAACATTCTTGTAACTGAGTGAGGCTATACAATTTGCCTTTGCTTACAATGCAGTTTTTATAATACCTGTAATTTCACGATTTATCCACTAGATGGAGTATCAAGTTCATTTAAAGCAAATATTCAAGTTGGTAATTTTAACCATTGAGTCCTATTAAATGTGTTTCTAATAGTATTCTAACTTTATAATTTATTTTTTGTAGTCAAGTGTTTTAAGGATTTTTATTTAAAACATATTTTTATTCACACGTATTTATTCATCAAACATTGTAATATTAAATGTGTTTTAATTGTGGCAACACAGAGAGATACAACAAGAAAAGTTTTTGGTTTTAAACTAAATTTACCTTTCAATTAATTCATTAACCTAATCAATGTAATTAAGTGAATGGTATAAAAGCACTAGTAGTTTGAACAGCCCACATCTGAGGAAGTGATTTTTAAAACGAAAACGTATGGTGGAGCTTAAAATTGTGTTGTGTTTCAGTGGAATAAAGTGAACTGAAGTGTGCTGAGCCATCTGTGTTTTTTTTCACAATTTTGTAAGCTTGCCCTGCTCAGGGCTTTATTGTTTTGCCTGAAAAGCTGCTTTGTTTTGTGGTTTACAAGTTTTATTTGGAAGCTACTGTGAATTTTGTGTTTTCTTGGTTTCTGATATTCATGGAAGGTTAAACGAGCTTGAGCAGTGAAGGGCAGCATTAAAAGGAGGAAATAGGGCAGACCAGGAAGATGATTGGTCAACTTACACAACTGATAGATCTGTTGGCGCCCCTCAGCCAATCGATGATGACAGTAGCATTGCAGATGCAAGGGCAGCTGAACCAGGAAGCTGCTGCTTGCAATGGAGCCAGAGAGCGGCAGAAAGAAAACAATGTTAATGTGATGCAGAACGGACAGGGTATGAGCAATATAAATGGAAATAAATGCCCAGATGCAGGTTTTTTCAACCACATCAAAGCTTTTAAGGAACTCTAACCAGGCTTGTGAGTCCAATAACAAAAAAATCAATTGGTATAATGCCAGGACAAGGTTCAGGGGCTGTTCGGGGAAATACACCTAAACGGACAGACCTAAAGGAATGGTTACAGATCAGTTTTTTAATTAATTTTTGTGAAAAAGTTGTTAAACCTGGACCAGTTACTGACTCTTACAAAACCAAACTTTATAGACTGCAAAAATTGTTATACAAATACAAAAGTTTGGATATTGAAAATAGTTATTTAAATGAATGTATAAGTGAAGGAATAGTCCCTAAGGGGCTAAGGGTATTTAAATACCTTAACAATGTGATTGAGGGAAGTATATTTCACAATGACCTTTTAGAAGTTCTTAACAGATGTGGGCTAAATATATTAAGATGAATGACTGAAGAAAATGTTAGGATTAAAGCTGAAATGTTCAAAGAGATTGATATTTTAAACGAATGCATTAAAAATGACTTGATTTTTACAATTCCTGAAGAAAGAATGAAATATGACAATATTTTTATTGACACAAGTAATGATTGTGATAACTTAGTTAAGAGAAAAATAAAAAATCTAGAAAGGGACCTTGATGAGTATAAAAATAAGGTAGGTTACCCAAACCCAAAGACGAAGGGAAGGGCATGGGGTGGCAACAATACAGATGATGATAACCAGGATATTGCAGTAGTTAGTGAGCGGGTTACGGACTTAGATGATGTATCAGAATACCCCCCCTTGCATAGGTCTGAGAGACTAAGGAATAGGGAGGGTTATGAACAACAATACAGGTACACAAATTTTCATGGGGGAGCAAGAAGGGGGAGGGGGAGGTACTAGGACAACTCAGTACCAACCTCCCCGACTTGGAAAACAATTCCATCCTGCAAGACGAAATGAACCTCTATAATTATACTTTAGAAGGGTTTAGTATATACAAATTTAGTCATATTTCCTTAACCAAACAACATTTTAGCCTCTTATCAAAGGAAACCAAATTCATTCTTAGTAGAAGGGGAGATTTAACCAAAACAATTATGGATGTTAAAACCTTTACTAGAAAAATTAACTTCCAGGTTATATTTGATCAGAATAAAAATTATGAACCAGGAGATCTGGTAAAAAGAAGTACATACAATCCCCCATTGCACCCCCAGAAAAAACATCTAGAGAATATACTCGAGAATGAAATAAGAAAGAAGTATGGGAAAGTACACTATACAAGGAACTTAAGCCAGGCTGAAAGCAGCATCCTTGATGAATTTAGAGGGGGTTCAGGCTTCAGAATTATGAAACTAGACAACGTTGGGGGAATAGTATTGATGAACATCTTTGACTATGAGGGGAAAATGAATAAACTCTTAGGAGACCCTAATAAATACTCCACAGTTTCAAAAAATGAAATAAATATTAGTTACAGAAGGATAGATATGGCCTTAGAAAGTTTATTTTTAGATGGATTGCTAGATAGGAAGACATATGAATATTTAAAAGTGGACAAACCTAAAATTCCTACTATTTTTGGGATCCCAAAATACATAAGAACGGAATGGATCCTGCTTTGAGGCCAATAGTTTCAGCTGTGGGTTCCAAAACTTTACCCCTAGCTAAATTCGTGGATGTTAAGCTTAATAAACTGTGGCTTAAGAGAACCAACATTTTGAGAGATTCTTGTGATCTTGTAAGGACATTGAATCATGATCTATACAATGAGAATTTATGTTTCCTAACAATTGATGTTGTAGATTTGTTCTCAAGCATTCCCCACAGTGATGGACTAAGATACTTGGAAGAACTAATTTTTGAGGATGAGACTTTAACCCATGATGAGTGTACTGTGGTGATGGAGCTTATATATTTGGTTCTAAAGTTCAACTTAATTTACTTCAAAGGTGATTTTTTTTCACCAGAAGGAAGGAGTAGCGATGGGTGCCACTTGTGCACCCACCTATGCCAATTTGGTCTTAGCCAAATGGGAAGAGAAGATGGTAACCTAATCAATATACAGTAACAACTGGTCACTTTATAGTAAATTCCTGGACGACATATGTATCCTATGGGAAGGGCCAAAAGAAGAGATAGAACAATGTATTGAATATATTAATAACAGCACTAATGTTTTTGTATTTACTTACAGAATAAATTATGAGAAGTTGGAGTACTTGGATATAGAAATATACAAGGAAAACTCACATTTTAATTCCAGGGTGTATAGAAAGAGTTTACCTTCTTCAGACCAAGAACATCCTCTAACAATGCATATATATACTCCTGTTACTCAATTAGTTAATAATTTACTCTATAAAATCAATCAATTAATCAATGAATAAATGAAATACATTGTTTAAATAAATAATAATAATAATAAAATCCTCTCTTGATAAACAAACAATGTTACCATGCTATAAACCATATTAAACTCACAAAACTTTTTTTAAAAATATATATCAAAATGAATTACATGATGAATGCTACTAGGAATTACTTAGAAAAATCTACAGTGGTCAATATTACATTTGATAACCTTACCAGAGATGGCACAAAAAAATTAATTAATAACCAAATAATAAATAATATAACATCCTGAAAAAAATGCAAGAACCTATATTTATATTTTATATGTATATATAAATATAAATGTAAAAATTGTAACATATGAATTTATATAATCAATTAAAATAAATATAATAACTACATGCTAGATTTTTATTAAAAATTGGGCAGTTATTTTGGAAGAACCATCTATTTGTACTAAGCTAAGCATCAGACCTCACTTTACTTTTAAGAGAGGTCTGAATCTTAAGAATATGTTGGAGAAGTATAAGAAAAATAATCAAGGACAGAACCAACAGACATAAAGCTATGCGTAAATGCGGGCATTGCACACAATGCAAGTACATCCAGGCGACTACTACTGTTAACATTAATCACAAGGAGTACACAATTAACGGCTCCTTTAATTGTGAGTCTAAAGCTGTTGTGTACGTAGCATGCTGTCAAGTGTGCCCCTCATTTTATATAGGGAAGACCGAGCGGAAACTAAGACAGAGAATGTACGAGCACTATTATGCAGTTAGTAAAGGGGATGTCAACAATGCTCTTGCAAGACATATTTTGCAATTTCCAACTCATGAGTTGTTATTTTTAGTTGTACATCAGACATCTTTAGATCTGAGAGGGGGGCCTTGGCAACTTTTATTAGAACAGAATGAGTTGTATTGGCAAATTAAAACTGCTGCATATATCTTCCCCGGTTTAAATGATTATGTTTCCATTAAAAGTGTTTTAAGATTGAAAGCATTAAATAGATAAACTATTAATTTCATATATAAGTTTACTAACATAATATACATATGGTGTTTTAATTATGGTATGCATTATCAACCAGTTTTTATTCATATATCAAGTTTTATCTATATAGTATTTCAATAATGTTTAGATAGTTGTTCGTGAACAGCATGTAGTTATTATATTTATTTTAATTGATTATATACATTCATATGTTAAAATTTTTACATTTATATTTATATATACATATAAAATATAAATATAGGTTCTTGCATTTTTTTCAGGATGTTATATTATTTATTATTTGGTTATTAATTAATTTTTTTGTGCCATCTCTGGTAAGGTTATCAAATGTAGTATTGACCACTGTAGATTTTTCTAAGTAATTCCTAGTAGCAATCATCATGTAATTCATTTTGATATATATTTTAAAAAAAAGTTTTGTGAGTTTAATATGGTTTATAGCATGGTAACATTGTTTGTTTATCAAGAGAGGATTTTATTATTATTATTATTATTTATTTAAACAATGTATTTCATTTATTCATTGATTAATTGATTGATTTTATAGGGTAAATTATTAACTAATTGAGTAACAGGAGTATATATATGCATTGTTAGAGGATGTTCTTGGTCTGAAGAAGGTGGACTATTTGTACCACCGAAAGCGCTTACCAAATAAACGGATTTGTTGCAGTGACAATACATGAATTTTATTAGCTTTTTACTAGCTTTCTCCTACCACTCCACTTGCTTCTTTTTCATTCAAGTGGTTTTTGGTCTTTTGCAGTTATTTCATTTGTAGTTATGGCAAGTGGGAGTGGAGATGGTCAAAGCGGGTCGCAACCACTGTTTACGTTACCATCTGACAATACTGATGCTGCTATGGTGAACAGTCAAGATTCTAGTGAGGCGAACGCTATTGGTAATGTGACTGTTTTAGTTAACATGCTCCTTGGGAAAGTAGAGGCACTTTCCCAAAAATTTGAAGATGGCACAAGAATTTTTAACACTTCAGGTCTGGCAGGCTTGCCAGGTCAAGTGCATGCAACTTCTCGCTCCGGTGAAACACAGCTTTGTTTACCTTCAGGAAGCATTAGAGAAGGCGCACAGGAAGGAAACATTGTTCCTAGGCAAGACACGAATGCAGCAGGGGAGCGTTCTACTGTTAACAGTGCAACTTACGCTGATAACAGTATTCCTAGCATGGCTGGTTTCCTGGAACATAAAGATTTTTTTGTTAACTCAGTGAACGATCAGAGTGGACTTAATCAACGTCGTAATGTGAGTAGCTTAACAGTTTTGCTTAGTTCTTTTGATCAAAAGCTATTCAAATGTCATACACTTTAGCTTGAGGTTGCTTATTTAACTGAATGCTTAGATAAGAAAATGATCCCTAAAGGGCTTAGACAGTGGCGATACCCTGCGGGATTAATTGCTGAATCTGCATTCCATTTGGAACTCTTGGCATTATTTGACAGGCAAGCGGCTGAGTTTATTAAAGCTCTGGTTAATTTTTATAATACTGAAACTGCTACCATTAAAACAGAGCTTGAAATTTTGGAACACTCTATTTGTAGGGACCATAGTTTTGGACAGTATAATTTATTTTATTTTATTTTATTTATTTTACATTTGTTAACCGGGGGTGTCTGACTGAGCCAAAAAGGCCCTTTTTCAGCAGAGGCCCGGGGAGAAAAGCTCCACAAAGAAAAATTACAGACACATTTAGTTATTTAGACATAATCAGTATACACACATATTACAAGAGACATGTTTTACAGTGGTATGCGGCACAAACAGTTACAGTGGAGAGAACAATCAAAAAAATATTAATTTTAAAAATAAAGGTAAGTAATAGATTTGTGGTGTACGGCTGAACTTTGGAATGTAGGTAGAATACATACATAGTACACAGGTACAGTACATACATTGTAGATTAGCCAGTGTTTGTGAGTAAGATTGAAAAACTATTATCAATTGCTCTAGATTTAGAATGTATATGTTATCTGCTTTCACTAGCCTGGGGAGCAATCATGGCACTGCCAACTTTGCTTGAGATGTTGCCCGATGAGGTCTTTAAAGGAGGCTTTGGATGATGTGTTTTGAATGCTAGTAGGGACAGAGTTCCATTTTTTGGCCACCGAACTATTATATAGTGCATCTCCAAAGCTATTGCAGCTGTTGGTGACTTCTAGTAGTAGTTTGCGTGATGATCTAAGAGGCCTTTTGGCTGAGTGATGTTGTACTAGGTTTTTGAGGGCAGGACACTTATTGGGGAGGTAATAGATAGAATGACAGGGGCAGAGCTGATTGTAGGTTAGGAGTTTGGGCAGTTCAAGCCAGTGGAGCTGTCTCAAAGCAGTACAGTGATGAGTTCTATATGAGCAATTTGCAGCAAAGTGGGCAATTCTGTTATAGCAAGCTTCCATTTTGCTTAGATCAGTTTTGTTGAGATTAGTCAGAATGGGAGATGCATAGAGTAGGGTGGATAGAAGTTGGGAGCGAGTAATGGCTGATCTTGTGTTGTTAGTAAGAAATGGTTTGATACGGTAGAGTGACCCCAGTTTGGCATGTACTTTTTTAATAGTTAAGTTCAGATGACTATCAAATTTTAGGGGGGAGTCTATGGTTATTCCCAATAGCTTAGCCTGTGCCACTGGAGCAATTGGAGTAGCATTTGTGGAGTAGATAGTGAATTGACTGTTAGTGTTTTTGTTAGAACTGGTTATAATCATAAGCTGAGTTTTCTTTGGATTGAGGATAAGTTGGGCTTTGGTAAGGTAGTTTTCAACGTCAGAGAATGCTAGTTGAGTTGTTTGCAGGAGGGTGGGAATGTTTTGTGCAGCACAGATTAAGGTAGTGTCATCTGCATACTGAAATTATAGATGCATGCTGTGTGGAGGTGTGGAGGTCATTTGTGAAGACTGTGAATAGTAGTGGTCCTAAGATAGAACCCTGTGGGACTCCTATAGTTATGGGCAGCTGAGGAGAGAGAGAATTTTCCCATTTCACAGCTTGGTACCTGTCAGTTAAGTAGCTTTGGAACCAGGTAAGAGTGGAATTAGATAGATTATATTGGTTTAGTTTGTTTAGCAGGATTTGGTGTAGGATTTTTTCAAGCATCGACGCTACTATCAATAAACTGTTAGCAACTAAAAAGAAAAGAATTGATAGAGATGTATTAGCATACGCTCAAAACAGGCATACCCTTCCCCCCCTCCAGTTACACACATGGACGTAATCCAAGACAACATGGGTTTTAGGTCTGAGAATGTCCCTATTAATAACAATAATAATGACACCAACGAGGTTATTTATTCTAATTCCCATTTAGAAGAAGCTTTGCATAGGAGTGAAAGAATCAGAAATAGCCAACCACAAACTAATAACCAGTGGGTGAATGATGGCAATGGTCCTAATCCATCACACAACAACCAGGTTTTTCAAGTGGGCAGGGAAATTTATCACAACAATTTGAACAATCAGCCAAACCCAAGACAGCAGGGGAATTGGAGGAACAATCGGAGGAACAAGAGGAGGAGATAACTGTATCTAATGAACCGAACTGTATCTAATGAACCGAACATTCTACGTAGTACACATAGTGACTTTAAAATTTTCAACTATACTGCTTTAACGGTTGATCAAAATATGGTTGATTTTTTTGCAAAAGGACTTTCTTTCGTTCCACACCAACAAATTAATATTGTCAAAATGATTGTTGATCTCAAAATGTATGTACGCAAATTGAATTTGGCAGTTCTTATGGGAACTAATTCTACACTTGTGAATTCTTTAAGGGTTTCTAGTGTGCTTAACCCCCCCCCCCCCTTGTGCCCACATTAACGTTATTTGAAAAAATGTGTGAGATAGATTTAAGAAGATTATTAGATCAAAATGCTCATGTAAAAACACTGCATACTAATGTCACCATTGAGGAGAAACAATATATTGAATTGATAAATGATTGTGGCATTAGAGTGATGAAACCAGACAAGGGAGGGGGTTTGGTGTTCATGAATCAGTCCACTTATATTAGTAAGATGCGTGAACATATGGATTCTGAAGTATACACTCCTGCTAGTTTAAATCAGGTCCATACCGCATATCGTTACAGTAGAAGCTCCCTCGATGATTTATTTCTGGAAGGGTCTATTGACATAGACACCTTTCAGTATCTTTTGATGTCAACACCTAGAATCCCCAGTATTTTCGGGGCCCCTAAACTACATAAAGACATTAAGGACCCCCCTTTTAGACCAATTGTTGATGGTAGGGGTTCGATTACATTTGCATGTGCAAAATTGGTTGACAGCATTCTTAAACCCCTCATTTATCAGGAAACACAAATATGTCGTGACTCATGGAGCTTCTTGGAAAATATTAACAACTTGGAGTATAAGGACAATAACACTTTTGTTACTATTGATGTGAAAGATTTTTTTACGGTAATCCCTCACCAATTGGGCATTGAATGGGTGAGAGAATTCATGTTGTTCAAGAAGGTAGATCATGATAAAATATGCTTGATCGAAACCATTTTAGATCTGATTTTGTCTAACAATTACATCATGTTCGACAAAAACATTTTCTTGCAGAACAAGGGGGTGGCCATGGGGTCTCCCTGTGGCGCTAGTTTCACCAATAGTGTCATGGCATATTGGGAACATAACTTCTTGTTTACTGATAGTGAGTTTCAAGAAAATGTATTATGGTATACCAGATACCAGGACGACATGTGCCTGGTATGGCAGGGTGACATCAATTTAATTGAAGGATTCATGCAGCATATTACAAATAGAACTGACTTTCTTGGATTTACTTATGAAGTAGGGGTGAATAGTATAACATACTTAGATGTGGAACTGAGCAATGATAGGTATAACAAGCAGTATAAAACGTCCCTTTATAGAGAACCCACCTACTCCAATGCATTCTTGTATTACACTAGTGAACATCCTCACCATCAGATGAAAGCAGTTGTTAAAGGTCAGATGGTGAGGGCTGCAAGGATGGTCACTGAAGATGTAGATTTTGACTCGGAATGTGAAAAGTTAAAGTCCATGTTCCTGAGTAGGGGGTATCCTATTAAATTACTTCTTGAGATATTAACAGAAGTAAAAAACAAGAGATCAATTGGTTTGTTTAAACCAATTTTGTCCAGTAGGGCTCGCGCGGACGATGTTGCTTTTAATATTAGTCAAATTGCATGACAGAATGATGCAATTGTCGAGGAAGACATACCATTACATCTCAGTTTCTTGTCCACTTTTTCATCTAACACTATAAGAGTCAAGGAGATTTTTATTAAAAATTGGGCATTTATTTTGGAAGAGCCATCTATTTGTACTAAGCTAAGCATCAGACCTCACTTTACTTTTAAGAGAGGTCTGAATCTTAAGAATATGTTGGAGAAGTATAAGAAAAATAATCAAGGACAGAACCAACAGGCATATAAAGGTATGCGTAAATGCGGGCATTGCACACAATGCAAGTACATCCAGGTGACTACTACTGTTAACATTAATCACAAGGAGTACACAATTAACGGCTCCTTTAATTGTGAGTCTAAAGCTGTTGTGTACGTAGCATGCTGTCAAGTGTGCCCCTCATTTTATATAGGGAAGACCGAGCGGAAACTAAGACAGAGAATATACAAGCACTATTATGCAGTTAGTAAAGGGGATGTCAACAATGCTCTTGCAAGACATATTTTGCAATTTCCAACTCATGAGTTGTTATTTTTAGTTGTACATCAGACATCTTTAGATCTGAGAGGGGGGCCTTGGCAACTTTTATTAGAACAGAATGAGTTGTATTGGCAAATTAAAACTGCTGCATATATCTTCCCCGGTTTAAGTGATTATGTTTCCATTAAAAGTGTTTTAAAATTGAAAGCATTAAATAGATAAACTATTAATTTCGTATATAAGTTTACTAACATAATATACATATGGTGTTTTAATTATGGTATGCATTATCAACCAGTTTTTATTCATATATCAAGTTTTATCTATATAGTATTTCAATAATGTTTAGATAGTTGTTCGTGACCAGCATGTAGTTATTATATTTATTTTAATTGATTATATAAATTCATATGTTACAATTTTTACATTTATATTTATATATACATATAAAATATAAATATAGGTTCTTGCATTTTTTTCAGGATGTTATATTATTTATTATTTGGTTATTAATTAATTTTTTGTGCCATCTCTGGTAAGGTTATCAAATGTAATATTGACCACTGTAGATTTTTCTAAGTAATTCCTAGTAGCATTCATCATGTAATTCATTTTGATATATATTTTTAAAAAAAGTTTTGTGAGTTTAATATGGTTTATAGCATGGTAACATTGTTTGTTTATCAAGAAAGGATTTTATTATTATTATTATTTATTTAAACAATGTATTTCATTTATTCATTGATTAATTGATTGATTTTATAGGGTAAATTATTAACTAATTGAGTAACAGGAGTATATATATGCATTGTTAGAGGATGTTCTTGGTCTGAAGAAGGTGGATTATTTGTACCACCGAAAGCGCTTACCAAATAAACGGATTTGTTGCAGTGACGATACATGAATTTTATCAGCTTTTTACTAGCTTTCTCCTACCACTCCACTTGCTTCTTTTTCATTTAAGTGGTTTTTGGTCTTTTGCGGTTATTTCGTGTATAGAAAGAGTAACTATTCTAACTCTTATTTGCACTTTGAAAGTGCTCACCCTTTGTTCTCCAAGAAAAATATATTTAAAGGACAATATATTAGGGCCTGCAGAATGACGTCCAGAGATGAAGACTTTAAAATGGAAAAAAGGTTACTAAGGAAAATGTTTAGGATGAGGAAATACCCAGATGATATGATAGACAAAACTGAGACAGAAGTGACAGAAAGGAGACCAAATGACTTTAAGCCAATATTAGGATTACCAGTATTTGATATGGTAGGCCCAGTAATAAAGGCAAATGACAATTTTGGCAGTGCACTCATCTTGGAGTATAATGCCTGTGCAAAAATGGTAAGACAAACTATAGATAAGGAATGGAATACATTTTTAGCATTTACTGACTTAGAGAAACTAAAGAATGAAAAGCTAAGAGTAGTTTATAAGAATTCAAGTAATTTAAAATTTTTATTGCAAAATGGTACAAACCAAGAAGTTCAGAGATGGAGAAAAAGGAAGGGAATGTTTAAATGTGGACATTGTCAACAGTGTGCATACATTAGCAATGCAGAAAGTGTGTATTTGGAAAGCAGGGGAATCACCCTGGAAGGCAAGGATTTTAATAATTGTGACTCCTTTGGACTTTCTATATAGGGAAGACAGAACGCAAGCTCAGGAGAAGGGTATACGAACATATGTATGACCTAGAAACAAACAAACAAACAGACTAATGCATCGTACACACACAAACAAAGCTGTGAAGATGCATACTTTACATTTATTGTTATAGAAAGGGTGGAAAAGAGTGGCAGAGGGGGGTTATGGGAGGAATGTTTGGAGTACAGAGAATTATGGTGGCAGATAAGTATGGAGGCCAATAAGCCAACGGGTCTCAATGAACATATCTCCATAGCCCCATTATTAAAATTGAGAGCGGCAAAACTGTGATATGCATTTGCACTTTATGTAGAATTTTATCATGTTTTTACCCATGTTTTCCAATAGTTACAGTTGGTCTTTAAGCTTTTTTGTATTGTATCTTTATTAAAAAATTGGGTTTGTAATATGTTATTAACACAGGTGTTACACTCATTTGTCAAAGGTATTGAATTTATTTTTCCCTTATAGTTTCCTTTTTTTAACATTCTTGTAACTGAGTGAGACTGCACAATTTGCTTTTGGCTTACAATGCAGTTCTTATAATACCTGTAATTTCACGATTTATCCACTAGATAGAGTATCAAGTTCATCTAAAGCAAATATTCAAGTTGGTAATTTTAACCTTTGAGTCCTATTAAATGTGTTTCTAATAGTATTTTAACTTTAAAATTTATTCTTTGTAGTCAAAGTGTTTTAAGGATTTTTATTTAAATATTCACACATATTTATTCATCAAACATTGTAATATTAAATGTGTTTCAATTGTGGCAACACAGAGAGATACAACAAGAAAAGTTTTTGGTTTTAAACTAAATTAACGTTTCAATTAATTCATTAACCTAATCAATGTAATTAAGTGAATGGTATAAAAGCACTAGTAGTTTGAACAGCCCACATCTGAGGAAGTGATTTTTAAAATGAAAACATATGGTGGAGCGTTAATGTACTGTGTTTCTGTGGAGTAAAGTGAACTGAAGTGTGCTGAGCCATCCATGGTTTTTTCACAATTTTCTAAGCTTGCCCTGCTCAGAGCTTTATTGTTTTGCCTGAAAAGCTGATTTGTTTTGTGGATTACATATTCTAAATACTACTTACTTACAGAGCAAGCAAGTGCTAGTGAGTGGATATTCTTACTAGATCCCAGACAAAATACAAAATGCTCAAATCTATCCCTCTGAGATAGTCTTACATTGGTATACACATTACTGCTGAGTCATTTCACATTACATCATTTTTATCACGTCTCCTTTAATTCCCAGGCTAACAGAAACTCAAAATCTACATTTCTTTGTAAGCTGCACCTGGCCAGGAGGCCACAGCAATAAAAGACACTTTTACATGTAAAACCTTAGTAATTATCTCTTAAATTAAGACAATAGAAAGAATTTCCTGGCCCAGACATCTTGTCTCCGAGCTTGAGATCAAACACAGTTGTAATTATTTACTTAACAGCTTTCTTTCAGCAGGGTGCACTGTGGTTACATTTTTGAAGCTCAGTACAACATATAGTTTAATCATAACATATAGTTCTCTTTACATTTGTAAAACAAACCTGTGGATTATATTAATATTTATAATGGCACAATTATCTACAAAATTCTATCTGGCTCGGCTGGCAGCCCCACAGTTTTTCACCCCCCCCTCCCGAGAACTCAAGCTAGTTTTTCAAGTGTCCCTTGAGAAACGTTGCTTGAGAGGGTTAGGTCTATCTGGTTATACCTTACCCCATTCCCTGTCTTCAGACCCCATCTGTGTTGGCATTGCTAATCCCACTGCGGTGCTGCATTGTAATATATGCTTGCAACCCTAGGATCCACCTCATTAACTTGGCATTTTGCTGGCTGACTCAGTGTAACCATGTTAGAGGATTGTGATCTGTATCTACAGTGAATTTCCTTCCATACAGATAAGGCTGAAGTTTCTGCAGTGCCCACACCATGGTTAGAGTTTCCTTTAATACACCTGCATAGCATTCCTTCCTGGGTTGGAGCCTATGACTGAGATAAACCACTGGGTGCTCTTCTTCCTCTGAAGAAATCTGATGAAGTACAGCGGGTCCTCCCAAAGCTTCTTTAAGCTTCTGGAATGCCTGTTCACATGCTGTGGTCCACACTACCTTATCTGGCCTGTTTTCCTTTGTCAGGTCTGTGAGGGGGAACAGCTATGGTACTATAACTGGGGATAAACTTTCTGTAGTATCCTGCTGTCCCTACGAATGCCCTCACCTGCTTTTTGGTAACAAGTGCAGGCCATGCCTGAATGGCTTCCACTTTTGCAGGTTCTTGCCTGATCTTACAACTCCCCACCCTATGTCCCAGGTAGGAGACCTCTACCATACCCATTTGACATTTACTCTGCTTAATGGTCAACCCTGCCCTCTGTAGTCTGCCCAGCACCTCCCTGACATGTTGAAGGTGCTCTTGCCAGGAATGGCTGTAGATGCCAATATCATATAGGTAAGTGAGGGGAAACCCTCCTGTTCCTGCTAGGATATCATCTACCAGCTTCTGGAAAGTTGCTAGGGAATTTTCATCCCAAAGGGCATCTTTGTGAACTCATACAAGCCAAAAGGATTCACAAAGGCTGACCTCTTTCTAGCACTGGGAGTCAAGGGCATCTGCCAGTAACCCTTGGTAAGATCAATGGTGGTAAGATACTTAGCTCTACCCAGCTGCTCTAGGGATTCATCCGACCTAAGCATGGGGTAAACATCTGACTCTGTGTGACTGTTTAATTTCCTGTAGTCTGCACAGAACCTGGTACTGCCATCCTTCTTTGGCACCAGCACCACTTGGGATGCCTAGGGACGGTTGGACTCATGAATTACCCCTACTTCCAACATTTCCTGTATCTCCTCCCTCAGAGTCTGTTTGACTCTCTCAGGCACCCTATAATGGGCCTGCCTAATAGGCCTCAGGGTTCCTGTATCCATCTGGTGCTGCACCAGGTGGGTGCACCCTAGTTTCCCAGGGAACATGTCCCCAAACTCCTGTAACACTGCTTGGATTTCTCGAACCTGGGTAAGAAATAGCTGCTGGGACATTGCTACCCCTTCCACTGAGGTGTCAGTCCAAGCCTCACTGAGGAGATCAGTCACCAGATCTCCCTCAAACTCCTCCTGCAATCCACTGCAAATACTCAGCACGAGGGCCTCCCCATCATGGTAAGATTGCATCATGTTAACATAGTACAATTTGTGCCTCTGCCTGCTGCCTAGCAGTTCTACTATGTAGTTAACATCACTGACCTTCCTTATCACCTTGTAGGGCCTTTCCCAAGCTGCTTGCAGCTTGTTGTGTCTGGCAGGAATGAGAACCATTACATGCTGTCTGACAGCATACTCTCTATCTCGAACATTCCTGTCATACTAGACCTTTTTCTGCTGCTGGGCTTCTGCCAGGTTCTCCTGGGCCAAGCACATGAGTTCCCTAAGCCTTGTCCTGAGGTTTAGGACATATGCCACAACAGACTCCTTGTGAGATTCACACTCATCCCTCCCACTTATTTCAAATTAAATCTAGAGGCCCCCTCATTCTATGCCCATACAGCAACTCAAAGGTGAAAAACTTGTAGATTCCTGGGGAACCTTTCTGTAAGCAAACAACAGATGGGGCATATAGTTGTCCCACTCCCTCTTAAACTGGTCTGCAAATGCCTGTAGCATGGACTTGAGTGTAGAGTTTAATCTCTCAACAAGACTATTAGTCTGGGGGTGGTAGGCGGTGGTCTTTAGGTGCTTCATCCCAAAGTGCTTCCACAGACAAGCCAGCAGGTCTGACATGAAATTGGCACCTCTGTCAGTCAGTATTTCTTTTTGGAAAACTACCCTGCTGAAATCTCTATGATGTCTGTTTACATTTCTAAAACAAGTCTATGGATTATATTGATATTTACAATGACATAGAATTATCTACAAAATTCTATCTGGCTCGGCTGGCAGCCTCTCATTTTTTCACAACTTCCTTGAAAAATACTAATTGTTGTTGATATGTATATCCTTGATGTATTGATTAGTCATTGACCTATGTAAATAGTTACTTATCTGTTTTTTAATTGATTTGTTTATCCATTGTTTTAAAACCAAATGAAAAAAAAAAAAAAAAAAAGTTGTATAATTGTAGCAGAAATATAATTACCGCAATGACCCCCAAAAAATTCCTGGAATATTATCGGGTCTTGTGCTGCTACCCTGTTTGAAACAGCTCAAAGACATTTGCACAAGGTTCAAGTTGAAAACTGAACACATGCAATCATCATTTATTAGAAAGCTTGTTTCAGGTAGTACTGTAAGAAATGATGCATCACCTGTCAAAAACACTCATTAAAATTAAGCTAATTGGCCAATGCCACGCCAGTATGCAAAGCTCCACCACCAATAGTAATTGGTCCAAATGTTGCCAATATGTCTGACATATGAATATAATTTCTTAATGGAAGGAATGCTGATTAAATTACTTTTGAATTTGCTTTTTGCTAATCTCAAGGAGGCATTCAGTCTTCTTGAAAATAAATTATAAGCTTGTTTTAAATTTTTACTCTTACACATCTTCCAAAGTCTAAAGTTCCTCATCTTTTTCTTCAAAAGTGTGATACGGCCAATATTCCACCAAGTTGGGGTACTACTAAATAAACCACTGGTGATTGTTTTTCTGCACACAATTCAATGAGCTTCACATATATTTTCAAAGTCCTGCAGATAGTTTGCAACCATATTTTTTTCAGTAGAGTTCAATTTCATAGAATTTATTTGATTAATAATATTCAGATCAAACAACTTAGACTTCTTAACTATAGTCTGTTGCTGGGGTCTATGTCATTCATCGAACAGCCACGTTGACAAAAATCAGCTCATTGACAATACAGGCCATCAACACTCTCACACCCCCTGCTAATTATATATACCCCCTCCAAGATCACATTATAGTGAGGGAAAGTGCAAATTTCTTGATCCCTACTATAATGTGATCTCTGTCAGAACAGTTAAGAACAGAACAGTATTGTCTATAAGCTGACATTCGACAATGTGGCTGTTCAATGAATTGATGTAGACCCCTTTTGCTGATTCTTACAAAAAGTATTGGTTATTACTTTAAATTCAATAGCAAAGTGAGTTGGAGCAAAGTTGTTTTTTTATCTCAGAGATCCTGCCTGGAATATTAGTAAGTAAAATATCTAAGATGTTATCTGATCTTGTAAGAAAAATCAATCATTTGAGTTAGGTTAGCATATATAAGTCATAAAATTCATCCTCCAGCATAGTCACTGTTAAACCATCAGACCAAAGTCACCTAATATTATCGGGTTATCATGAATCATAAACGTAGCCAAGCCTTCAATATACTGATATTGATCAGCACCAGACAAGGCAAGGTTTTTATGACAAGCTAACAGAAGAAAAGAAAAAAAAAAAGAGATTCATCAACTATTACTTCCAAAAAATCAATTCAAAGTTATGATGCACTTTCAGCTCCCTTGCTTTTAGCCATTCAGCCACAAATATAATCCCTCCTCCTGCTGTTCCATTGGTTCTCAAACAATCAAATAACTGGTATCTGGGTAACCGCATTCCTTCATTATTTCACAATTCAGTAATTACAGTCAAATCATAGTTATTTTCTAAATAAATTAAATTTACTTCATTTAGTTTCTTAGTCAGTCTTCTTGCATTGATGTAATATACTTTTAATATCATGGACTGTCTACCCTGGCTGTAACTAGCCTTAGTTCCTGGATAAAGTCCCAAACATTTTCACAATATTGGCCAGTTTCAGACTTAACAGTTTAATACCTGAGAAGTTCAACTGAAACCTGTCCTGCAATAATAATTTTGAATTATTCCAAAAATCATCCCAAGAATTAATAAATATCAATATCCATTTGAACGTATGAGTTATACAAACGAAAAAAGCTGGACAAACTGGTAAAACACAAAGCCCAAGGTGGTAGACTGGAAACCGCCAAACTACTGTATAAAGCAGTCACGAACAGTCACGGAGTTAGTTTCTTTAACACAACTTTAATAGTGTTTTCGGAAACGACTATGCGTTTCCTTCCTCAGAAAGTAAAAAGCACAAAGCAAAAACAACATAGTCGCAACTAGCCCAACCTTTAAAACATTTAATGCATCATGTGGTACCAATTAATTAGTCATATGCCCTAAGCTTAAAGGCATTTAACAGCATAAATTCCAGATAGAAAATGAAAAAAAAGAGATTCATCAACTAATACTTCCAAAAATCAATTCAAAGTTATGATGCACTTTCAGCCACAAATACAACCTCCTCCTGCTGTTCCATTGGTTCTCAAACAATCAAATAACTGGTATCCGGGTAACTGCATTCCTTCATTATTTCAATTTAGTAATTACAGTCAAATCATAGTTATTTTCTAAATAAATTAAATTTACTTCATTTAGTTTTTTAGTCAGGCTTCTTGCATTGATGTAATATACTTTTAATATCATGGACTGTCTACCCTGGCTGTAACTAGCCTTACTTCCTGGATAAAGTCCCAAACGTTTTCACAATATTGGACAGTTTCAGACTTAACAGTTTTCTACCTGAGAAATTCAACTGGAACCTGTCCTGCAATAATAATTTTGAATTATTCCAAAAATCATCCCAAGAATTAATAAATATAAATATCGATTTGAACGTATAAGTTATACAATCATTTATTAACCAGCAATGCTTTTGTAAATTGATAACCTGATGGAGATAATGAAGGCAAAATTTTGTGAACATTAATTTTGTTTTTTGAACAAACCTCTATGATACTCTCAACAGTTCTAACAAACTCTGAATTAACCCTAGACTGGATACTCGTAACACATCCCCAAAATTACTCCAACTCAGGAATCCTACCAAACACATTAAGTGACTACCTTCCAGCATTTACCCATAGAACTCACCCTCATGCAATCAAAAGGCAGTCCTATAAAGCCTCTAGGAACCTTGCCCACTTTAAACAGGATAACTTTTTAAATATTTTAAACTCCCAAAACTTGAACCCACTAAAAACACTCCACTTGGATGAAGCCATTGACTATTTTAACAAACTCTTTTTAAATAATTTAAATAGCCTAGCTCCTATGCGGACCAAATGAACCAAAACTAACCATGCCCCCTGGTTAACGAGACAAACCAAACTATGTATCTTAGAAACAAAGCTTGGAAAAACTGGCTGAGAGACAGAACACAACAAAATTAACTCCACTATAAACAACTTCAAAACAAATCAAAAAAGCTAGTAATAGAAGATAAAAAAAGCTTATTTCTCTGACAATCTGTCGACCTCATATAACAATCCCAAATATTTATGGAAATCTGTCTCCTCTCTATTTAACCCAGGCACCATCCAAACCCCATCCTCTGCACCAGAAAAAAGCCCACTGGAAATCTCCCAAGCCTTTAATACCCACTTCATCTCTACCATCCAAAAGCTACTCAAAGACTGCCCATCCACCTCAAACATACACATCCCAACCCCAGCAGAACTCACCCCCACATTACAACCAGACAACGTCTTCACTATTCAACTTGTACCCACCTCTCGGATTCTGAAATTCCTAAAACAACTAAAACCTTGCTCTCTCTCTGCAGATAACCTTCCCCCAGATATCTGCAAATACCAGCTAGTGCAATAGCATTCCCAGTTACCATTCTCATAAATCTCTCTCACTGAATCTTATGTTCCTCTCCTATGGAAAATATCCATCATTACCCCACTACACAAAGGGGGAAACTCCCATGATCTTTCCAGCTACTGCCCTATCTCTATACTCTCTCCTCTATCTAAAATCTTGGAAAAATGTGTTCACTCACAACTCCTTAAACACCTCTCAAATAATGCTCTTCTATCCCCTACCCAACATGGTTTCCAGCCAGGCCATAGCACCATTACTGCCCTATTATCTTTCACAGAATCTATCAACAAAGCCTTGGATGCAGGCCATCCTACCTCAGTAATCCTATTAGACCTAAGGCCTTTGATACAGTATCACAGACTAAGCTAGTAAACCAACTATCAACACTAGACTGCTCCCCTAAATCCCTCAGCTGGTTTACCTCCTACCTACAGAACAGGGAACAATATCTAAAATTGTTAAATGCATAATCCCAGTACCAACCTAACAATATAGGAGTACCACAGGGATTCATTTTAGGACCACTACTGTTCAATGTCTTCATCAGCGACCTGCATAAAGCCCCCCCTAATCCAGAATATCATCCAATACGCCAATGATTCACCACTTATATCCACCTCTAAATCTTTCTCAGACCTACTCACACTTACACAACAGGCTTTTACCTCTGTCAAATCATGGCTTATTAATGCACAATTTATGCTAAACCCCCAAAAAACTAAACTTTTACTTTTCTCAACAAAACCACGCAACGTTAACTTTAAAATCCTGGCTAATGATGGCACAGAAATTGAGCTAGTGAAAACAGCCAAATTGCTAGGTATAACAATAGATGATAAACTCACATACGAGCAACACATCCTAACTGCAATCAAGAAACCATTTCAAACTGGGTAAAATATACCGCCACAAACTCTACCTGGATAACTATACCAAAGTAAGACTAGTCAATACCCTACTCGTCCCCTCCCTTTTATATGGTAGTGACATTATCACTAACTTGCACACAGCCCTTAGTAATAAATTACAATCATGTCATAACAAAATTGCCAAATTCGCCTCCGGAAAACCTTACCGCTCTCATCATTGCCAGGCCATCACTGAACTAAGATGGCTAGAGTTTCCCCACCTTCTACAATACACCCAACTAAACTTAGCCCACAAACTAATTTCTAAACCAAATGACTGCCCTTAACTCAATCCTACAAACATATACCCCTACTAGAACACTATGATCCTCCTGTAAACTGATGGTCACAGTAACCAAGGCCTACAAAAGAGCAACATGCCTGTTCTCCCATACCATAGCTAAGCTATGGAATAACTTTCCATCTGAAATAACCCAGATTGATCACCCAAAAAATTTTAAGGCATCCCTAAAAACACATTATCTAGACAATCCATCCTGCATTTGCCTTAAAAACAAAAACAAACCTCCTTAAACCTACTCCACCAAATACTACATTGACAAAATTTTAGCAAAAACCCAGTATTCACATTTATTAGCATATTCTTACTATATAGGAGACTGGAATCTCACCAAAGATTGAAATGATGTAACACTATTATTCAGTTGTAAACTTCTTGTTCTATTGTTTCACCTATCATATCTTCAAGGTTGTATATATATATATATATATATATATATATATATATATATATATATATATATATATATATATATATATACATCTTCTATGTTCTTTTTCCTGTCATATCAGTAACATTGTCTCTTTGTGTTTAATTATTGTTTCATTTGTACTTTGCTTGTTGAGCTTTTCTCCCCGGGCCTCCACTGAAAATGGGTCTCTGACCCAGTCGACTTTCCCGGTCAACAAATGTTAATAAATAAATAAATAAATTCATGTGAAAGAGACAGGTTTTTGCCAAGTCATTCACGTCTACATGTGTGATTACCAAACTGTAAATAGATCTTTAATTTGTCAGCATGATCAAGTCTATATATATTTGTCTTGTAACTTACATTCCCCCTAAACAGGGTAGCGAACATTCTCTCTGTTGGTACTAACAAGTGGGCTAAAACTTTTCCCTTTTCCTATCCACCTAATCCCCTATGTCTAACAAACCTGTTGACCGATTCACCTTTACCCCCTTATTTTCCATCGCCACTTTAAAACTGCCTCTGCCTGCTCTTCTCCAACTTTGTTTATTCAAAGCTAAATCAAATTGACAAATAGCATCATAGTCACTATTACATTCCTTTCTATTCTTATTATTAAATTAATTTACTTTTAATTGAAAATCTGTTTCCACCTGCATTGTGCTTCCTTCAACAGTATACACTGTAATTGTTTTGATTAAAAAAAAATACGATTCCCCATCTTATCATTGTGATAAGTAAGATCATCTATCACAGTAGAACAATTAATGTCAGTCTGAGAACCCTCAGAGATTATGTAAACCTCTCTGTTTACCTTGTTTTATTCAAACGGGTCTTCATACTTTAAATCCAGTTTGGTATTTATCAAAAAAATCAGATTCATTTACTTGTGAAGAAATCTCTTTCTAAGACCCTCCAAACTGATGGCTAAATATGTAGCTCTGTACATTTCACACATTTTGTTGTGATTGAATCTACTAAGTTCTGTGCAAGTGTGCTGTATATGAGGCAATGAACACACTGTAAAAATGCTCTTTTTTCAGTCAAAGTATACAGATGGGCTAATCTATCCATATGAAAAGAAAATAACTTACAGTATCTGAAAACGTAAGTCAAAAATGTCTGCTATGCTCCTGCACCTCCTATGTTTGTCTTGCATGTCATTGTTCGAGTCAAAATGCGTCTTCATTTCATGTACGTAATATGTGGCCACTCAGCTTGCATGCACTTGCTGGGGTTCTTATTCAAATAACTAAGATAATCCACTGCCACCAATGAAGTTCACAGTTGCCCCCTTTAAAGAAATAACAAATGAAAAAAGAAATTATAAAAACAAATAAAATATAACACACTCAGCTCATGGCCTCTCTCTGTGGCTCTTATTTAAATAACTAAGCTAATCCACTGCCACCAATGAAGCACACAATCGTCTTCCCCATTTAAAGAAATAACAATAAATGAAAAAGATACTGTAAAAGCAAATAAAATGTAACAAACCTTTCCATAAAAACAAGATACTTAATTAATATGTCAGATAAAACCACTTGACACCAGTGACCCATGCCATGAATATGATGTGTGACTGTGACCTTCCATGATGGCCTGGGGCAGGAAAAGGAGACACTGGGAACATTCAGTCAACCCACTGTCTGACTGAATTTTTGATTATTCAGTCTAATCATTTCAGGAGTTGGCATTGTGAGTCCTGATATTTTAAAAGGTTACTTTCCTTAACTGATCCATTATTGTCACTGACCTAATATATTGTTTCATATCCACATTTTTTTTGTATAAACCATTAACTTTTTTGCTAGCTATGTTTTATATTTCTGTCATTGTCTAACTTTTGCATTGTTCAAGGGCTATCTGGTATTTTCTACCTGGGCTCCCTCAGAATAAAGAGTCTTCACAAGATGACCCATCATCAGTCAACACAGGGACAGATAAGGGGACTATGATGTATATGTATTTGTGTACTTGTGTCTTTGTGAGAGAGTGACTGATGAGGGAAGGATGTCGGTGCTTACACAATGCAGCTATTGTGGGAAGTTCTGATCTGCACATCATTATAAGCAATCTGATTTGAGACATGCTAACAGCTTGTAATAAGGTCTTTCCTCACTGCAGCCAATTTATCTCTGACCCAGATAATACCACATCATGACCGCAAAAACATTTGACCATGGACCATAATTCCCATGCAGTTAATGAATCGCTGGGATAGTGTGAGACACAATCAGGAATCTTTTTTAAAAAAGCATATATTTTTGGGCCTCCTTGGGATACTATTTAGCCAGCCTGGCTCCCCAGTGTCCCTTGTCCATGTCAGATCTGGCAGATTATTTCCTAGCTCCCAGACTTAATATGGTACTACTGGGGACAATCATGGATCTTAAGGTCTTAGTGCATTTCCTGGAATTGGTTCTAGAGAATAATTTGTTCATTTTTAATGACACGATTTATAAGCAATTAGATGACGTAGCAATGGGCACACCATGTGCCAACAGCTATGCCAATATGTTCTTAGCTTACTGGGAGGAGCATATTTTATTTTGTGAGGCTCTATTTAAGGAACACGTCATCTTTTATCGACGTTTTGTGGATGATGTGTTCGTTCTTTGGAAAGGGACATTTGAACAGCTCAATTTGATGTCAGATATCATGAACAATTTAACTAGTTATCTTAAATTCACTATGAATTATTCAATGTATAGGATGGAGTTTTTAGACCTATATATTGAGAAATTGCCTAATGGTCTTATAAACACAGGAGTTTTCAGGCAAGCGTGTTATTGTAATTCGTTACTCATGAGATCAAGCATGCATCCACCTTTCATTTTTAAAAACATCATGAAGGGCCAGGCAATTAGAGGCTCCAGGCTAAATCCCACTGAAGGAGGTTTCTTAGTAGAATTGGATGATCTAAGACTTAGGTTATTACAGAGAGGGTATAACATTAATGAGGTCAGTTGTTCCTTAGAGAACACCCATGATTTACCACACACAGTAGCCACACTGTATTTTGGACCTTCAGACTTAGTGGAAAATATGAATAGTGACAGGACTCCATCTACTATTAAGTTCCTAACAACTTTTACATCAGACTACCTTGAAGTTAGAGAGATCATTAGTAGGTATTGGCCTATCTTTCAGGTAGACGATGATCTGAAGAACATAGTTGGTGATATCCCTAGGTTTCAGTGTAGGAATAAGAACAATTTAAAGAGGATGTTATGTTACCCAAAACAGGGAAGGAAAGGTAGGATAATAGGCCATACGGAGCCCTGTGGACATTGCAACTTTTGTTCATTCATGGACACAAGCATTGATTTTTTGCATCCAGATTCACAGATAGTTTTTAGTACGAACGTCAATGCTAATTGCATGACGTGTCATGTGGTATACCTAGCCATTTGTCAAACCTGCTCTTGTTTCTACGTGGGCAAAACCAATCGTCCACTCAGGGACAGAGTGAGGGAACATGTCTATCACATTAAGAAAGGATCATTATATAATGCTCTAGCCAAACATGTTAGCCTTTTTGGATTACACATAAGTTCCTATTTAGAGTTTTAGAAGTTATGTTCCCGAGTAAGAGAGGGGGTGACATCAGGACACATACTGAAAGCAAGGAGAGTGATTGGATCGTCCTGCTTAGAGCTGATAGTGGGTCAGGACTTAATGAGAGAGCCTCAATAAAACCTAGACTGAGGGGACGTAGGAATATTAGGTAAATGATTGTACATTTTTTGCCTACACCTTTGTTGTATACATACAAATGTTTACATGAGTGTGTCTTTTAAATATTTTTTATTCTAGATGACTTATATATACATATATTTTTCATTCCATTTATATACGTTTCACATGTATGTGCATATTTATGTTTATGCATTTGGCATACATACGTATAGTTTTATACTCATCATTATTTTTTATATTCATGTTTAGATATATTTTTATACATATATACATATATATATATATATATATATATATATATACATACATATCTTTCATATATATTTTTTTATATATATTTAATAGATGCCATATTTGGAGCATTTATGGTCATATGTATGCGCTTAAAGTGCACAGTTTAGCTTGGATATTTTAGTGTTCATTTATTTTTCTTCATGTCTTGGTTGTATGTCATTTGCTATATGCATTATGTAGGTTTGACATTTCTCTTTTAAAAATTTTTTTAGGTTTACTAATTGTTTAATTGGTATGTCTATATATCCTGATCTTTTGAATTTAAATGTTGTTGAGAGATCTGAGGAAGCTGCATACAGCGAAAGAGCTTATCTCATGAAATAAAGATTCATTCAGCTTTTATTATACCTATTTCGTGATTCTTGGAACATACTTTTGTGGACATTATTTGAAGATTTGGATTGTTGCAGAGCTTTTGAACTATTTCATTGACATATCTGCTTCGCTCCTATCCTTGTACTTCTGCTGATTATTTTATTTTTTACTCTTGGAAAGGAGCGTTCACCTGATTTGGTAGTGGTTCACCTATTACGTTATAACTTTAATAATAATGAAGTAGACAGTTACTGCAATGCAGAATACTTCTGATAAACAAAGATGAACCTATTAGAGTAATAGAATTTCCTCTACAGTTTCTCGGGTTCTGTAACATACTACCTGTTATATTGTACTCACAAATAATTTACACAAAGTCAGATTGGATTTTTAATTATTCAGTCTGAACATTTCAGGAGTTGGCATTGTGAGTCCTGATATTTTTAATGGTTATTTTCCTTAACTGATCCATTATTTCACTGACCTAATATATTGTTTCATATCCACATTTCAGTTATGCAAGTATAAACCATTAACTTCTTTGCTAGCTATGTCTTATATTTCTGTCATTGTCTAACTTTTGCATTGTTTAAGGACTATCTGGTATTTTCTAACTGGGGTCCCTAAGAATACAGATTTTTTCACAAGAATAGACAGTTTCTTTAAATAAGCTCTAATAAGTAAAATAACTGATCTGCTTCTTGCAACAAACAGTGGCACACCTAAAAGTCTAATCTCATAAAAGAATATAACACACATATAGACCATGGGTGATCCATGGATAATGGAAAACCTGAGATATAGTACAAACAAGTAGTTAAGTATCAAGACTATTGGTGGAATCTGCAGATGATATTATTTATACGTGACAAAACCAGAAGGAGACATTTCAGTGTTGTGGAACATTTTAAGACAGTTTCAAATCTTCTTGAGATACAACATTAATGAAGCTAAAACAAATGCAATAGTGGTAAATTATGTACCCATACACAAATTGGTCCAACAATATCCATATTTATGAGGGCATGCTAAAATGAAGCATTTAGGAGTATGGATTTGAAATTACTCTGTTGTGGCAGCTTATGATATGCTGCAAGAGACTAAGCACAAGATAATACAAAAATTGAGAAACTGGAAGCTTTGTTATAGGGATACAGAAACTAAGATATAAGCCATTAAAACATTTTTAGTTCCTTTAGTCTTATACACAAGTCAGACATATTTTTATCAACCAGAGGAAGCTGTGAATAGCAATTAAAAAAGAATTGAAGGATTTTATCTGGGAAGGAAAGACAGTAACAGTCAAGTGGGATAAGCCGATTCTTCCAATAGAACAAGGCAGATTAGGATTACCCAATTTCAGGGAGTATTTTAGAGCAACACAGCTAAGGCTCTTATACATTGCACAAACAGAAAACTATAATACAAAGTGGAAAGCAATGATGCAGATTCCAGGATGGAAGATCAATAAATAAGGAGAGTTTGGGATTTTGGGTGCAGACTCTTAATGAGAACAACAAAAATCAGAGTATTATATTCATAAAATAGCAGGGAGTATTCCAAGAACCAAACCAGCATAAGAATGGAGAATAGAGATTTTGCCGATAGGGAAGACTGTGGTCAGAGGTACAGATAATAGGCAAGAGGGGGCTGGAATTTATTGAGAAAACTGGCAAAGGAACCAAGGTATTGGGAGCAAATAACTAGAAAGGTAAAGGTAATAGAATGGGAAGAGGCCAAGAATTTATTTGCACTGCAGGTTAGAGATTGCCTTTCCTGTCAAGGACTGATATCAGAGTATAGGCAAAGAAAAAGAAATAGGGGACTCCTGAATGAAAGACCAGCACTGGTAGAGTTTTTCATAGACTTTAGAACAGAAACTGCTGTTAAAAAAAGGAATAATTATAAAGCATATAAAATATTCCATGAGAATTAAAAGAATCGATCAGAGGAGCTTAGAAAGAATTTGGAAGAGAGATTGGATAACCATTCACAAAGAGACAATGGGAGTATATATGTATATCTCCCAAATATGCAACAAAGTCTAGAAGATTTAGGATCTTTGCCTGGAAGTGTTTACATAGGTATTTTTCTACCCCAAGTAGACTCCAAAGAATTTTTCCTCAGGTGGATAGCAAATGTTGGAGGTGTGATGGGCAAGAAGGAGTTGCTGGGGACATATTTTTTGGGAATGTAATGAGCTGGCCGACTTTAGGAATTCCCTGCAGACTGGTTTGTCAGAGATGCTAGGTAAGCAGATTGGATTGACTGGGGAGATGATTTTTTGAGTTATGATACAGAATCGGAATTGCCTAGACATAGTAAAGTTTTGCAGAGTCTAGTTATGGTGGCTGCCAAAAAAGCAATAGATAAAGGAAATCAAAGTCTAGACCAACTTTACTAGAAGTAGTGAATATAGTAACAGAGATAAAACAACTGGAATGGAGATATTTAGAAAAGGGGTGGAGCAAACTACATAGGAAAATGGAAATTGTGGGAACAAATATATGCAGAGCAGGAATGAGGCTTAAGAGGCAGGATTTGAATGAGCCATATAATACTTAACTGGCAATGACTGGATAGAGTGTAAGTGATGTATAATGTTTGCAACTACAGTTGTTTCAATGGTGTCTGTGATGTATACGGTTTGCTACTAAAATGGTGTCATGTCACTTATTTTTCATTTATATAAATCTAAGATTGCCTATTCCATATGTGAAAATTTAATAAAGATGTTTGTTGGCAAAAAAAAGACTGTTGGTGAAATACAGTACAAATGCATAGCATGAATGAAGCTGATAGCATAGTAAACAGAGAATGACATGCCATACATAACATCTGGTAGTGTATTAAAATATTGTTGTAGAGAGCTATTAATCATCTAAAAGTTGGTAAGATATAGAGTAAGCATTCATACTTAAGTAAATGATGCTACATTGCAAATCTGTATACATAAGGACATCCACATGCAAAACACACTCAAATTGAAATACGTATTTACATAGATCACACTTGTCTATTCATAAGTAAGGGGTCTATCAATGTATTTACACAAGATAAAACCTACTGCCTACAAAAACTAAATACCCCCATAACCTTTTGGTATTACTTCAGTATACAGTTGTCCCAATGATTTCCTTAAAATGCAATTTTGAAATCTAACACCTAATGTGATACCCAAAAGAGCTCTGCAATGCAACAAAATTGTAAGGTTAAACAAAAGGAACACTTCATTACTAAAATACAAATGAGAACAAGCATGTAGAAATCTAGTATATCTTATACGGGATAACATACGGTTCACACCTCTGCACACTGGTTGCTATAAAATTGTTTTTTTATACAAAATGATTTTTACAGACATTTGACTGGAAGCTGTTATCAGTGATTATAAACTTGCTCTGAGAGAAATATATTTACATGACTGCTATATAGATATTAATTTGCTTATAACAGCATTTATATACATTACTGTACTTAGATGTTAGTATAAGCTGTTGTCCTCTGTGCTACATGAAATAGTTTAGAGGACAAAATGCTTAAAACACCTCAATCTGCTCAACATCTGTTGCCTTAATTACTAAGAGTTACTTAGCTAATTATTGGAAAATAATATTAATGAGCAGATTTAACTATATGAATTGTTCTGGATTTGTTAGTGAAATATGTAATTTTATTTTATACTAAACTGACTTTTAAATCATTTTAAGCATTTTTCATCTCTGGTATGATGAATACAAAAACGTGATCTGCACATTTAGGAACACAGCAATAAAAAGTATTGAAAGCAAATTTGTAAGTACATTATACTTGAAATATAATGATAAAAGAAGGCTTCCTGTACAGTAGTAAGATATTAAATGCATATTCCAAGTACTAGAGGTAGTGATAGTAACATACATGCATTCATAATGCAAACATTTGCTTAAAACACTCACTCATTTGTATATTGACTCTCATGCCTAGATACATAGAACATATTCACTCTCTTAACTGTTAATATACACATCAAGCATCTACTCGTAATTTACAAATGCATACAGTTGTATGTATGCACATCCATGTAAATACATGGGTTTCTATTATCTAATCGAACTTCCAGAAGGTCAAACACCAGAAGTTCGAACCTGGAAGTTTGAAAGGTGAAAATGTCGAAGCCGCGGAAGTCCAAATTATTTCCCAGGGAAATAATTCGGCTGGATGTTTCTGCGGCTTCGACATTTTCTCGACTGTGGTGTGAAGGTTATGGAATGGGTTAAGGTAAGTGTGTGATTGCGACGAATGTTGGGGATAGGGTGCGGGTAAGGTAAGTGTGTGATTGTGACGGACGTTGGGGTTAGGGTGCGGGTAAGGTAAGTGTGCGATAGTGACAAACCTTAGGGTTAGGGTTTGGGTTAAAGTTAGTGCATAGGTAGTTGTGTATGTAAGGTTTAGTGTAGGCTTATAAGATTTTTGATGTGCTTGTGTTGTGTGTGTGTTTTTTGGAACAGTGAATTTTTTCCCTGGGAAAAAATATTCTGTTCTGATGTTTCGTTGTTATTACATTTCGATCTTCCAAGTTCGAACATCTGGTGTTTGACCTTTTCGAATTTTGATAATGTAATATGAACCCTAAATATATTATACATATATAAGCACATATACACAAGCATGTAATTTTAAATTTTAGCACCTTTTAATTATACTTCCATATTCTGACTATTGCTTTCACCTCTTCACCCATGTTATTAAATGAGTTTTAAACATTTTATGCTATGATCTTGATATGTATTGGTATTATGATGTCTATAGGTTAATATGTTATAAGTGTTGTCAGTTTTATTTATTTCCATATAAAAGGTTAAATACTAGGCTGTTTATAAAATTTTCTATAGTAGGATTAATTAGAAGAAATGACTATATAAAATGTCTTGATCAAATAGAGAAATTTGAAATGCATTATTTCTGGGGTATTTTTGATATATTCAGAAATACATAATATCATTTTATTATAAACATTTCTAACTTTTTAATATTTCTCAAATTATTACTTAATATTGTTTTTCCTTCTAACATGACTTGAGTGTGCTCTAATTAGTTATAATTAATAATACTGTTTTAAATTAAGAAGCAGTACTAACTATTTAGAGTGGTGGCCTTGGGATGAGTTAGTTGGTGCATAATTGTATGATATCATCAAATCAGGGAATTTTCATTCCATAATGGGAGGTTTGAATACATATGCGTTTGAAATGTTGCTGTATTTTTTTGTATCTATCCAAAACAGCAATTGCTAGTACTTGGTTATTATATTTTAAGCTAAATCATCTTAAATCAGTGCATTTATATGTTGTAATTAATGTTGACATATAACTGTCTCTCATTAAACATCAATGGCCTTAATAATCCCTTGAAGAAGAGTAGTTTAAACAATATTTAAAACTGCATAAAGCTCACATACTTTTATTACAACAAACACATTTGTTGTCTTTAGATGTAGATAGATTGACGTTAAAACATTATTCATCTCTTGTGAGCTCTCATTTTAAATCAAAAGGGAGAGGCACTCTTATTCTTTGGAGAGATTCATTACCTATGGTTAAAATATTTAATATCTACTCAGATAAAAATGGCATGCTGGGTTTAGCAGTAGTACAAATTGACAAAAAAACTTATACTTTTGAGAATTCTTACTGGATACCTGAATTGGAGCCAAAGTTGCTAAGAAATATTTGGATATTATAACCTCATGTCTTTCTAATAAACACACAACTATTGATAAGGTTCCTAAGCTATCCTCAGTAACTAAACATTTAGATCATTTCATTAATTCTCAACATTTGAGAGCTACCTATGGTATTAATTCAATGAACTCTTAACTTTACACATTATTCTTATAGATTTGGCACCCGGACAAACACTGATAAAGTTTTTACTTCTAATAGTTTATTTTTTAAAATTGAAGATGGATTGATAACTTCATGTCCTTTGTCTGACCACACTGCTATTACATTTACATTAACATTAAAGCCAAGTAATTTGGTTTACTATCAGAGAATCCCTGCCTTTATAATTAAATTAATATTTAAATTAAATTTACATTTTTTTAGTATATTGAGTCTCTGTGTGGTTATTGGATGTTTTTAGTATATTGAGTCTCTGGTGTGATTATTGAATTTTTTAGTTTTGATTTTTATCACTCAATACACTTTCTTGTATTAAATTTAAATTATATTAAATTACTTTAAGAACTAGTGTCTAAAAGAAAAAAATCAACATATTGAAATTAATAATACTGGAGAAGTTTCAGAAGTAATTCTCTGGGTTTCTTTAAAAGCTTATCTACATGGAATAATTAAAACTTGGCACATATGTAAAAAAAAAGAGTGTGATAAGGAGCTTATGTATTTTGCCATCTAATATAGATAAATTGAAATCCAATTTGACTAGTCATGAAGCTGGAAGGAGAAAAATCAACACAGCTAAGTGGATAAAAGTTTAAAATCTTATGACAAATTAGCAAATGCTGAGTTTAAAATAATTAAAATATTAAATCAGAAATATCTTGGTGTACTTCACCATATAATATCAATACATCTGGAAAGATTTAAATTACAAACTTACTCAACAAACCCAAAAAGATTATACAGGTTGTCTGTTAGATCAAGGAAAAAATAAATACTAATCATAGTAAATAAATAATTTCCAAGCAAGGTGATAAAAATAAAAAAGTGACTGATTTAAAAGACATTCTAGAATGTTTTAGGAAATATTATGCAGAAATTAATAACAAAGAGTCAGACTTATAAATCAACAGGATAATCAATGACTTTTTGAAAGACAATATAAGGTTCAATTTAACCAATGAACAGCCATACAAAATTGATAGGTCATTCTATTTAAAGGAGTTAAAAGATCAAATTAATAATCTTAAACCAAATAAAGCCCCTGATCTTGATGATATAATCCCAGAATTATACAAATTATTCCAAGAAAATATTTTAAATATCCTATTAAAAGTTTGTGAACAAGTTAAACCTATGTCAAACATTCCCTCTCCTGGAAATATTCCATGATATCTCCTATCTTAAAACCAAATAAAGACTCTAACTTATGTTCTTACCATCCTATTTCATTATTAAATGTTGATTATAAAATATGTATGCCTATTCTTGTAAAGAGATCGAACCTTATTATGCCAGGATTAATAAATGATGATCAGTCTGGTTTTATACCATATAGAAGGGTTCAGGATAACATAATTGGGGTTAATACAGTAATAGAGCTGGCTAATAAGAATGAAAAAACAAACTAACTATAATAAAACTAGATATAAAGAAGGCTTTTGATTTTATTAGTTGTAATTATTTGTTCAAAGCATGTAAACAATATGAATTTTCACTAAATTTTGTAAATCTTATAACTAATCTATATAGTAATGTATTATTAAAATTTAATACTTTCTTTCTAGCGCTTTCACAATATAAAAATGTGCAAAACAGGGTGGTCCCTTGTCATCTCTATTATTTGCTTTAGCAATTGAACCTTTTGCAAACTGTATTAGATCTAATAGCAAAATCCAGGGATTGCCTATAGATGAAAGCTATTCCTGTAAAATTCAGTTATTTGGAGATGACATTTTAATAACAAATGGTGATGTTGAAGTGCAACAGAAATTTTAACTAAGTCTATTAATTGCTTTGCAAATGAGTCAGGTTTAATGTTTAACCCTGATAAAACAGAAAATTTACTTATTAATAAAAAAAGGTTTAATATTTATTTATAAAAACTATAAGAATTTTATTTAGGACAATTCAAAAATTATCTTGGAATTATAATTACATATACTGTAAAAGAGTCAATAGCAGTAAATTACTAAAACAATTATTAATTGGAACAAACTTTTTCACAATGAAAATAATAAAAAAAGTATCCTACCAAAATACTTTTCTATCTACAATCACTAATTATTCTCCTTCCTGAAAAAAATCTTTAAGAAATGCATTTCTATTCTTCTTAATTTTCTCTGTTTCCCCAGTAAACCAAGAATATCCTTTGTTTGGCATGTTAAAAGATGGCAAGAAGGTGGATTAAGTATTCCAAATGTTAAATTATATGTCAAATCCATAATTCTCAAGTTAATATTTCTATGGAAAAATCCTCTTACTATTCCACTTGGAACTGCATTCATGAAAGATTAATAAATAATAACAGCTATGGTGTAGAATTG